>NC_056555.1:22827804-23127804 GCF_910596095.1 Thunnus maccoyii | reverse complement strand
GAACGACTACATTTGTTACTATTTGTGGACAGGCCTGGTGGAGGATGCTGTCGTTACACTGTTAAACTTTCTGTACCATTATTTGGAGGGCCCCAAGTCTCATGCCTGACTCTTATTTGATTTCTCTTTGGCATTCAAATGCCATCCAGCCATTCCTGCTTGCAGAGAGGCTCATTTGTCATTTAAACTCAATCCTAACCTGATTGGTTGGATTATGGACTTTTTAACTGATAGGTCATAGTGTGTGAGAGTTAATGGTGCTCTCTCAAACCAGCTCTACACATCCACCAGTTCTCCTCAAGGTTGCTGTCTTGTACATTGATGAGTGTTGCAGCAGCTATAAGAACAGACACATCCTACAGTTTGCTGATGATTCTGTTATTTTTAGCCTTCTTGAAGGCGAGGAACAGAATCATGGGCTGGTAATGGAGGACTTTGTGGCTTGGTGTGATGAGTCTTTCCTCCATCTACATGTGTCAGAAATGAAAAACATTGATTTCAGAAAGTCACCACAAAGCCCTCTGCCAACTTTTATAAAAGGTGTTGACATTGACCTAGTGGATAGCTGTATATGTATTCAGTTATTGTTCTTGATAACAAACTGTGTAAAAAGGTCCAGCAAAGACTTTTTTTTGTTGAGAATAATTAACTCTTAATGTTTCTTCTGAGATGATGACTCTCTTTTAGAGAAGTTTCATGATTCTATTTTAACCTTTTGCATTACTGCTTGGTTTGGAAAACCTAAATCTGTCCAATAAGAACAGACTTGGAAGTCTTGTTAAAATTACCAATAAGATTTAAGGGAGGAGTCAGACTAAGCTTTTGGTCATTTATAACAGGCAGGTCCATAGGAGGGCTAATGCTATATTGGACTGCCTGGACCATCCAATCCAGAGGGAGTTTAAGCTATCGCCCTCAGGACGTCAATTCAGGGCACCTGTTTGGAGGACTAAAAGTCATGTCTCCTTCATCCTGAGTGCTGTTGACATGCTTAATGGCAAACAGCACTCTGGCTGCATACCTTGCACATTTGTACTTATATGAATTTCCATTTCCCTGCTCTAGCTCTGTGCTTCATTGTGTTGATGTGTCATTGTTGTTGTTGTTGTCTTTTTGTGAACACTGGCTGCAAAAGAAATTTCCCCTAGTAAAGATAGCCTTGAAGTACTAAATAGAGTTTTAAAAAAAAGCACAAACATTATGTACAGAATACTGATTGGTATGAATATGTGAATGCAGAGAAGTGTATATGAATGCTTGTACGTGTATACACATGGCAACATAATATCAATAAATAATAATAAGTATTATGGGTTAGGATAGATATGTACAATAGAATATATGTAGCAGGTTGAATGTTTTTATATGAATCAGCAGCAGTAGGAAATGTTCTGTTTTTATTGGCAGTAATTGAATACACCTTTAATAATAGGAGAGTGACCAGTGATGCTGATGCTCATGTATTTGAACCAGACCAGCACGGTAATGGCGGACTCTGCCACTAACAATAAAACTACTATATAGAAATAAAATACTATAATTACTGAATGTAAATTAGAGCTGTAACAGTTAATTGATTAGTCAGTCAACAGAAAATTAACTTTTTTGATAATTGAATAATCATTTTAGTCATTTTTTTGAGCAAATTTGCTGGTTGCAGCTTCTCAAATGTGAAGACTTGAAGATATTCTGTCATACATGGTACATGGATTTTGGACTGTTGATCAGACAAAATAAGACATTTGAAGACAAGCTCCAACAAAATATAAAAGGCATTTTTCACTCACTTTAGACAAAATGATTAATCAAGAAAAAGAAAGTATTGAAAGTATCAAGAAAGTATTGCAGGAAACCAGCTGGCCATAAAAAGTATTTAAACAGGGTTTGATTGCATGTTTTCTCTCTCTCTCTCTCTCTCTCTCTCTCTCTCTCTCTCTCTCTCTCTCTCTCTCTCTCTCTCTCTCTCTCTCTCTCTCTCTCTCTCTCTCTCAAGCTGAGACACCCATCGAGGAGTTTGCTCCCACCCCGGCGTTTCCTGCTCTGCAGTACCTGGAGTCAGTTGACCAGGGGGGCGTGGCCTGGAGGGCGGGGCTACGGACCGGAGACTTCCTCATAGAGGTAATAACTGCAACATGTTGCATCATTACATATTGGATACATTTGAAATAGTTAAAGCTTCACCGTCATCATCTGTGTGTCTGTCCAGGTGAACGGTACTGACGTGGTGAAGGTGGGTCACCGGCAGGTCGTCTCTCTGATCCGACAGGGAGGCAGTCGCCTGCTGATGAAAGTCGTATCAGTTTCCCGGAAATCAGAATCCAACTTGATCAGGAAGAAAGGTACAGCTGACTGTGGTGTGGAAATGGACCTAGTGGTAGAAGTAGTAGTGACAACACCAAAAATACCTTTGCAGTAGTGAAACATTTGTCAGACAAGAACATTACTTCTTACAAACAAATAACTTTGTCTCCTCTTCTTTAAGAGGCTCTACAAATAAAATCAGCCCCAAAAATGGTTTCTTAAAGGATGTGTCTGGCAATTTTTTACATTTTTCTTTTTTTCAACAAATCTCATGTTTGGATCTAAACCAACAATGAACTTGTTAAAAAAATTTCTTCATAATGACCATTAAACAATAGAGACCGGAGCAGAAGTATCAAAATTTAACAGAACTTATTTTCTTGTACAAGAAGGAGCGTTTCACAATGCAACACGCAGGATGAGGTTACAAAGAAAAAGGCTCCCAGTGGAGCGCTTATAACAGGGTTTTATACACCTTAAGTGGCCGTTACAGTTCTGTTCTTAATCTATCCAAATACAGACTTCTAGATAACGTCATGTCTGTTTTCAGTTCTCCTGTCCAGGAGCCATCTTGCTCAACTGACCCTCAGATCACATGTCTCACCCTGTCTCCAACAAATTGTAATTTCTACATCTTCCTCTTTACAAATATAGTGCTTAACTTCCTTTAACCGTAGCTGATGAGTCTGCTGATGTTGCAGAGTTGCAGTACAAAACAGTAACAATTCATCATGATCTAGATAAAATAGAAACACTCATACACATTGTAATCATCATTTTTAGAACAGAACTGATCTACTAAAAAGTATCATGTGTGTATCCAAAGCCTGATATATCTTATTCCTCCGTTGTTGTCCAGAAACTATTAAAAACACGTCAGTGAGCCAAACCGCTGCACTGGGTGACATGTTCCTTCATTCTTTCAGAGTTTGGTCACGTTAGTTTGTTTAGAAATGGCTCCAAAGACTAATAACAGCATCATGTTTTCAGTCTCTGGAGAGTAGTTCTGTGTAAGGCAGACGCCACTGAGCATGTGCAGGAACATGATTCTGTTTACAGCTTCAATGCTTGTTGTGCTACAAATCACAAGCTTGACTTTATGCTACTAACTTTAGTATAAAGTAAAGGCGTCGCAGTATGTAGCACAACAAGCTGGCGAAGATATATCAGGCTTTGGATACACAGAGGGCTGCAACTAAGAATGTTTTGTCCAATTAGCAATTATATTGTAGATCATTGATCAGTTGATATTTAGTTTACTATCATTTATGAGAAATTGAGAAAAATCAGAAAAGCTTCAGATATTCACATCTGGGAAGCTGCAACCAGCAAATTTGTCATTTTTCCTTAAAAAATGAAAAAATAAAACGATGAACTGATTATCTAAATAGTTTGATTAATTTTTAGTCGATTGATTAATTGACTAATTGTTGCAGCTCTAGAAACACACAATACTTGTAAGCAGATCAATTCATTGTTAGTTTGAGTCTGCATGGCTGTTGACAATAAGAAAATCAGCAACCTCATCCTTTAAGTTGTTGACTAAAACTGACAAAAAGCAAACCACAAAATTTTGACAAAAACTAACATTTTTGTCAAAAAACAATGGTATTCATGACTGATAGCATCCTAATCAATTGTGTCCTCTGTGACTGGGTTTACTACAGTTTGTGTCACTGTCCTCTCACTGGAGGACTTAACTCCACGTGCAGTAAACTGTTTTCTTTCTCTTTTTGTGCTCGGGCAGTAAATCTGATTGGTTCTTGTCTTGTAGCTCCGCCTCCTCCAAAACGAGCCCCCAGTACCTCGTTGACACTGCGATCCAAGTCCATGACCGCTGACCTGGAGGACATAGGTAAAATAAACACACACACACACACGCGTGCACATTAAGTCAATAAGTCAATCTGTAGGAGTGTGCGTTGTTGACCTTTGCTCTGTCTGCAGCCAGGAGGAGACGCTTGGGTGAGTCACATGACCCTGATTATGTGGTGGCTGTAGTTATCAACGTTTTTGTGGCTTTTATTTTATTGTGACAATTATTTCAGTCTGGTGGCCTGATGTTGGACACATGTTGCATGTCATGGATTGCATCCGAAATCACTCCCTGCCAAAAATTACACAGTGGAATGAAAAACATTGAGTCTCACTAGAGCTGTAACTATTATGATTAATCAATTAATCGTTGAAGTAAATTTTAAGTAAAGCTCTAAAATGTTCTGCTTTTCCTTGTATTAACATTGTAGTAAATTGAAAATATTATACTGTTGGTTGTACAAAATAAGACACGTCATGACGCCACTTTGGGTTCTAGGAAATTGAGAGGAGCTTTTTTTTTTTTTTTACTGTTTTCAACAATTAATCTAGAAAATAATCAGCAATGAAAATAATAGTTTGTTGCAACCCTAAAATAAATTGAAATAAAAGGGATATAGTGTTCTCTATGTGAATCCCTGGTAGTGTAAAACAGGACTGACCGTCAGACTGTCATGTAGGGAGACAAAATAAACAGAAAATATATTTGAACAATTAAACTTATAAATAAAATTTGACATTTTTAATTGAGTTTTGCTGAATTTGGTCGATGGCTCGTCAAAAATGTTTTAAGTGGATGGAGTTTTTCTGGGGGATTTCAATTTTTTTTTCTGTAAGGGACTATGTATATAAAATCATTTATCTAAAACAAGAAAAGATGCTTTGCACCAGATTTATTTTGGTTACAGCTCTGGTAACAGTGATATTGTGATGTTGTAGTCATGTTGTGTTGTTGCAGTAATTTTGATGTAAAAGTGATGTTGCGGCGATTCGTGGGGCGGCGTTTCGCTATTCTGTTTGTTTATGTGTTTCTTTGTGTCTCTTTCCTCCAGAGAAACTGGATGAGATGCTGGCAGGAAGTCAACAGGAAGTTGTTCTGAGGGCCCGCCCATCAGACGACTTCAGAGCGGCGACGGTTAAACAGAGACCGACCAGCCGACGAATCACACAGGCCGAGATTAATGTGAGTTTTCAAACCTCTGTAGTTCAGTTGTGTTGAATCGGACTATGGTTGGTTTTCCTCTTCGGTGCAGAACAGAACTCAGCAAATCGCACCAAAACTACCACACAGAGACTCTTTACAGGAAGTGGTCTCGGTCTGGTCACCAACAAATTCTGGAGTGGTTCGTTTGTGGTGGGAACAGGATATTTTCTGGGTTTTTTTTAGTCTTCTATGACAGTAAACTGAATATCTTTTAGTTGTAGACTGTTGTCTGGGCTTTTGGGAAACACTGATCGACATTTTTCACCATTTTCTGACCTTTTATAGGATTGATTAATCGAGAAAATAACAGACAGATTAATCGATAATGAAAATAACCGTTAGTTACAGCCCTAGTCATGTTTTGTCAATTTATTTTATTAACTATATATGACAAAGAAAAGTATTAAATTATCACATTTTAGAATTTTTTGCTTTTGCTTAAAAGATTGACTAAAACGATTATTCAATTATCAGAATATCTGCTGATTGATTGATTAATCGATTAATTGTTGCAGCTGGACAGTACTAACAGTACTAAAAGACCAGTATTAGTGATTCCCACCAGTGTCAACGTCATCCTGAGTGGACTTCTGGTTACATAAGTTCAGACCTGTTGGGCGAGAATACATTTGTCCTCATAAAACAAATCTTCAGTGTAAATCATTTACAACCAGCTGGATTTGGATTAACTCTGTGTGTGTGTGTGTGTGTGTGTGTGTGTGTGTGTGTGTGTGTGTGTGTGTGTGTGTGTGTGTGTGTGTGTGTGTGTGTGTGTGTGTGTGTGTGTGTGTGAAGTCCTTGTTTGAACGTCAGGGTCTCGTCCCCCCCTCAGCCCCAGAGAAGAGCACCATGGCTTTGCCCAGAGGAATGTCCAGAACCAAAAGTTTTGGTGAGAAGCACACACAGTATTACACATACAGCCATTTAAAGGGATAGTTCAACATTTTGAGAAATATACTTATTTTCTCTTTTGCTGAGCGTTGGTTAGCTTAGCTTAGCATAAAGACTTGAAACAGGGGGAAAGAGCTAGCCTGGCTCTGTCCAAAAGTTACACGTTTGTTTAATCCATACAAAAAATGAAGTGTAAAAACAACAATTTTACATTTTACGGATTATGTGCCGGGAGATAATATACATGTGAGGATGATATGTCCGATCATTCAGTGACTGGGAATGATCACACAATGTGCTTGTGAATATCACATTAAACTTACATTAAAAATACAGGATTAAATACATCTAACATTCCAGGTAACACTTTTCAAGTCCCTCTATTTAGCATTTATAATCAGTATATAAACAGTTTATAACACACTAATATAGTTATAAGCAGATATAAGGACATTTCAAGCGTTTATTAATGTACAGTATTTGTCAACAATTATATCTTCTCCTATGAAGACATATTTCATATTATTACAACTGTGTTTTACCAGGTTGTCATTCATTATCTGTTTATACAGAAGCTTCCACTTATGAGTGTCTACATGAGGAGTTGTAGTTGTTGACTAATACATTAGTTAACACTTATATCTGCTTACAACATACAAAAACAGACAAGAGGCATGAAAACTAAGTGTCCTAAATAAATCTAAATAAAATTTTTAAAAAAACAGTGGCGCACACTCAATTCAAATCTTAAAGAAAGTTTTAATAAGAAGGCCACTAAACATCGAGAGGACATCCTAAATCCCTGTTCCAGTGGAGTATATTATACTGGTATTTTGTTTGTATTTATAGTTTGAAGTATTTGTTGGCTGCTTTTATTAACGTCTCCATGGTTACCACGGCAGGCACACCTGAGGATGACCGCATCACGGCTCTGATCAATGAAAGTCGGTTTCCACGGAGCTCCTCGTTGACGGACAGCTTCATCCCTCCTCCTCCTCAGACAGCTCCACCCCCTCCTCCCTCCGCTTCCTCCACCTCGGCGCTCTTCCTCCTCGACTCTGGGCCTCCTCCCTCCTTCCTCCCCCCTCCTCCCCCAGCCAGAGGGGAGGGGCTGACCCGCTCCAGCTTCAAGCCAGGGGCAGAACCGAGGCTGCAGGAGCTCACGGATTCGCCGACGAGGAGCCACGCCCATGCTGAGCGCCAGAGGAAGGCGAGGTCCATGATCATCCTGCAGGACACGCCGCCGCCGCTGCAGCCTGACGCGCACGCTGCCGCCACGCACACGCTGCACACTGCCACACACACCGCCACACACACGCTTCACACCGCTACACACACCTCCACGCTGTCCCTCCACAGCACCAGCCCCGCCCTCGGTCATTCACCACTGTCACGCCGCCGGGGACGACCAATAGAAAACCCTTATGCTAATGTGGGACAGCAAGCTCCGCCCACCAAACCACAGAGGAGGAAGTCACCACTGCTGAAACAACTTCCTGTAGAGGAGCAGGGTTAGGATTGTTCCGACTCCTCCTCATTGTCTTAACGCCTCGTGTCCACGGGATCCGGCTGCGTTTAGGTTCAACTCAGTCGCAGCTCAAATGTTCGCTGGAAACATTTCAGAAGCGGAGCGTCAGCAGCCACATTTCTGATGTAGTTTAAAGTCGCAGTTCACGTTTGCAGCTCATGTACATACATGCATTACATGAATAGTTTGGTATTTTGGGAAATACGTATACCCGCTTTCTGGCGGAAACAGAGATGTGAAGATTGCCGGACTACTTCTTGGCTCTGAGGAGTTGCCAGGCAACCAGAGGAGACTGCAAGAAGTTACTGTACTGTAACAAGAAATAGCCCGGCAAATAACCCACTGTAAAACTGAATTGTTGCTTTTACACTTTGGTTATACCTAATTAGTGTTAAATAGTGAGCTTTAGAGGTGTTTTTAGGTGGATTTTGTTTCTGGTGGACAGAGCCAAGCTAGCCCCCCATTTCCATTCTTGCGCTAAGCTAAGCTAGACTGCTGGCTGTAGCTTAATTTTTACCATGAGAGTGGTATTGACAGGCTTTCCACGGATCCTTAAAAAGTTTCAAATTAGATTTTGAGAAGTTAAGGTCATAAAATGTCTTAAAAAGTCTTATTTTGGTAGGTCTTAAATTTTGAGGTGATACCTTGTTGCATGAGAAATATCTCCCCACAGGATTCACTTATTTAAACATGGTTTGGTCTTCGGTTGGGAATCAGTCCAGCTCTTTTTCTTGTAATGTTTCGATTGGTTCTCCACAGGCTGCCTGCTCTCACAAAGGTTTAGCCGGGGGGGTTCAGAGAAGACAGGAAGTCCTCTCTTATTTCTGATAGTTGCTAGAATCTGGATAATAATGTTCATAGTGTGGAGCCGCAACAGCCAACATGCAACATAAAGGAGAGGAGTGGACTTTTATTTGGTGAACGCTTAGCTGGTGTTTACAGATTTAATGGACTATTAAAATGGATGAAACGTAGATATACTCTAACGTGTATGTGTCTTAATGGGAGAGAATTAACTACAGCCGACTCTGTGAGTGCGAGAACGACCAGAACAGCCTCATTGTTTTACAAAATCTTGTCAAAATTAACAATTCTGAGCAAATTAAAATTTTAAATTTTGATGCTATTTTTAAAAACACAAAGAGCTTTATCTAATGTATAGTGTAACAGTGGGACACAGTTCATTAAATTTGCCATTAATTTGATTACTTTATAAGATTTTACATATGATTGTTATATGGAGATACAAAAATATCCTGAAAAATATCCCTACTAATATTGTCAAGTTGATTTAAAAAATAAAGCTCAACCCTAATGTGCATTCATTTTGCTGTGGAAAGGGTATTAAATTTTCTCTGTCAAGGTCTTAAAAAGCATTACATTTGATTTCAAAAAGTGTGCAGCAACTCTGATTGATCTTCTCATCTAACTGTCCACCAGGAAGCAAATACACCTAATTCCCAAAAATGAAATTTAAACAAATTAAAGCAAAGTATGTAACAAATTAAATACATCATGACATATACATATAAACATATAAATGAAGGTCTGCTACATTCAAGCCCTTGCCAAACGAGTCCACACAATACTGATTAAGACTATCATCGCCATGTAAATCTCTGTATTTCACAGTATACCCGAGTTTTTAAATCTGGTGTCTGTGGTGACATTCCCACACTGGCGGACCAGTAGCAATGTGTTTTATGTCAAACAGCAATGATTGGTTTGCCAGAGCTGAAGAGGGGAGCAACAGTAGCAACCGAGTAGGCTACAGCAGCTAGGGGTATGGCAGAGCCTACGGCAGAAAAACCTATAAAGCGTCCAAGTACACCTGTAGGCATACGTCATAAGCATGCGTCAAAAGTGTTTGCGTAATTACTCTCACTGCCAGAAGGGGGAAACAAAAGTTCTGCACTGCAGGTTTAAATATTAATTAAAAGACATTAAAAAGACATTTGCCAATAAATATAGGCATAGAGATGTGAGCAGCTCCAGCAAAAATTTACCAGGTGCATAAAGATGAAAGAGGGAAAAACAGCCGGATCCAGTGGATAATGAGTGTAAGAATCACTTCTATCAGTCTGACTCCATGTTTTCTTCTTCTAGGACTTGGAATCAAAGATCATGATGTGAAGTCAGATGGTGGTGGACCTGGCAGCCCCAGTAGGGCGGAGATATACCAGCAGCAGGTTCTTTCTGAGCGTGCACGGGTCCAGGGCCGCCGATCATCCCTCTTCCTGTCTGTGGAAGGGGCGGGGTCAGACAATCAGGCACCACCCCTCTTGACTCAGAGCCATTCAATGGATGACCTTGGGGAGCTTCCCCCTCCTGCTCCAGTCCTTTCGCCTTCACCAACACCTCACACCTTCCTCCACCCGCTGACAGGGAAACCTCTAGGTTGGTCTAACTCTAATGTGATCTCTCAAGTTGTCTACTGGAAAAGACTAAAGCATGAATAACTTTCTCCAATCACAGAATGATAAAAATCTAATGATAAAGATTACATTTTGAAACAGTATGAAGTTGATAAAACAGGACTGTGCTAATTTATTATCATCAAGTAAGATTGGAATCAAAGACAACTGTTGCATTTCTGGGCCCAGGCTTGACAGAATGTGTCAGGTTGTCAAACTGATCATTAAATTGTGATTAGTTCAATGACCCAAGGAGGACTACTTTTGCTTTTCATTGAGTTGGAAGAAGTTATTAGACATCCAACATTTGATATCAGCTGGACAGTTCTTTCAGTTCTTGATATGTAAAGTAGCATGTCATCGGCATAGCAGTGAAAAGAAATGTTATGATTACATATTAGTAATCCTAATGAAAGCATGTAGATACACAATAGAGCAGACCTAAGAGAGTGCCTCGAGGTATTTCCCAAAATCAAAGAGGATCTAGGGCAGAGCCTTGAGGTACTCCACAAAATACAAAGGGACCTAGGAAAGAACCTTGATGTACTCCACAGAATTCAGGAGGACCTAGGACAGAGCCTTGAGGTACTTCCCAAACTAGAAGAGGACCTAAGACACAGCCTTGAGGTACTTCCGAAAATAGTAAGGGACCTAGGGCAGAGCCTTGAGGTATTCCACAAAATACAAGGGGACCTAGGGTAGAGCCTTGAGGTATTCCACAAAATACAAGGGGACCTAGGGTAGAGCCTTGAGGTATTCCACAAAATACAAGGGGACCTAGGGTAGAGCCTTGAGGTATTCCACAAAATACAAGGGGACCTAGGGTAGAGCCTTGAGGTATTCCACAAAATAAAAAGGGACCTAGGACAGAACCTTGATATACTCGCCAAAATAGAAAGGGACCTAGGACAGAGCCTTGAGGTAGTCCACAGTTTAGGCAGTAGATAATGAGCAACAGTAAAGTGTCTGTTGGAGAGGTAGAATATAATCCACCCAAGAGCAGTATCTGTAATTACAACAATATGATGAAATATTAAAATCCACCCACAATAGAACTATATTAACCATCTCTTCTCTCCTCAGACCCCTCATCTCCACTTGCCCTGGCTCTTGCTGCACGAGAACGAGCGCTCACAGCCCGCACGCCTAGTCCCGAGCCTCGAACTAAACATGCGTCCGCCTCAACCACACCTATCCCCACTCCGGCTGCAAGTCCTGAGGGCAGGCACAAGCGCACCCCTATCACCACCCCGCACAGCAGCCCCGAACCACGATCCAAACGCACCACCCCTCAGACGAGCCCCGAGCAGCGAACAAAGCGCACCACTCCTCAGACCAGCCCGGAGCTGAGGCATAAACGCATAACCCCACCCCTATTCCCTGATGGACAGGTGGAGCGACCAGAAACAGAGGGAGGAGTGACATCACCCGCTGCCCCCTCCCCTGAGCGCTGGAGACCTGTCCCCTTGTCAACCCTGGCCAATGAGAGCCACCCTTCTCTGATTGACAGACGCAAAAGCCTCACAGTGGGCAGCTCAGAGGAGGAGGGTGGGGCTTATACAGTGACACTCCCACCAGCATTACTGTCATCCAGTGATGAGGAAACTAGAGAGGAGCTGCGCAGAATCGGCCTGGTGGCTCCGCCCCCTGCCTTCGCCAGTCCTCCTGCTCTTCCTCCACCATCCTCCCTCACCTTGTTGCCACGGCGAGGTGGGGAGGGAGGGGGAGGGGAGAGTGGTCCTGACTCCCTGGGTAGACGAGATGACGAGGAAGGAGGTGACGAGCGGCTTCATGATAGCTCCTCCTCACCCAGCTCGCTCCCTCCCTCTATCACCCTGGCTTCCCCTCCTGCTCCATCCTCTCCCTCCTCACCTCCTGCTCACCCTTCCCCCTCCCCTGCATCCACATCCCCATCAGGCCTTAAGCCCCGCCTTCGTTCACCTATTGGCCGGGGCCGCTCGGCACTTAGGGACCCACTGCTGAAACAATCATCGGACAGCGAGCTCCTCCCCTCTGCTGCATCCTCCTCCTCCCCCTCCTCTCCACTGTCCTCCTCCCCCACCAGTGGGCGGCAGCCACGCTATTTGTTCCAGAGGAGGTCCAAGCTGTGGGGAGGCGGGGATGACCGTGGCGAGGAGCGGCGGGGCTTCAGCCCAGAGGATGGAATAGGCCGTCCATCAGCGCTTGGAGGTCAGGGGTCGGGGTCAGCTGTGGATCTGACTAGCCGATCGGCTTCAGCACTGGAGCTGAGTGGCAGGGCAGGATCTGGACTGGATCTTGCTAATCGGCTGCAGCTGCTGAACAAGGACAGTCACTCTCTGGGGGAGGAACCGAGTCCCCTTGACCCGGGCCGGAGGTCACCAGTAGGAGGTGCCAGGTACATCAAAATTGCTTTTATACTGTAAATACTGCAGTACTACTGACCTGATAGCCCTACTGTGTGTGTCTTGGTGTGGGGTGTAACAGTATCTGTTATTTGTGTTGTTCCAGATGTGTGGACAGTGGGGAGAGTAAATCGTAGGTTTTTATCTCTGGTAAACATTTCTCGTTATTGCTGAGATGATTTTCATTAGCTAACAGCTAACTAACGTGCATCTACTTCGCAGATGACTAACTACTAAATATCTGAAATTCTTCATTCCACCCATCTTTTGAATAAAACTTTGGAACTGACATTTTCTAAACTTATCCAATCATAGCTTAGCAACCGTGAGAAAGCCTGTCAAGCTAAAGCCAAAAACACAAGAGCAACTATGTAAGGAAATAATTAAACAGTATGTTTATCTGCTCTAATGTAGGCTGCAAACAGTAGCATTACCGCTAATTAGCTTACTGTAAAAATAAAACACATTGTTTTGAAATATAAACAATAACACACTAATCTAACCTCTTTGTTGCTTGTCAAAGTATATTTCTCAGTGGTAAATATTCAAACAGGATTTAATAGTATGATTGACATAGTAGCAACACTGCAACACAAAATCAATGCCGTGTATATTTCTTCTATATGGATCATCAACTGGTGAGGATGTTGACTTTCTGTCTGGAACATAAAACTTAGCCTTGTTCTTTTAGCATTAACTTATTTCATCTAACTTATGTCTCATTTAAAAAACGAGTCGGAAAAATCAATGGTCTCCTACTAGAAATGAGAAGCAGCTTTTGTCTATTTCTGTCTGAAATCAAGAAACCTATGTTTCAAAAATTACTATGAATTTGAAGGTGTAAATCTGCGACCGTCACTGTAAAACTGCATGTGTGCCATGCAAAACTGAAAAGCTTCAGAGGGGCAGCAGCAGTAACTAAGGGGAGCTGGGCTTAGCAACCAGTAAACTAAAGAATTCATGTAAATGCATCAACTGATAACTGACAATTGTATTAATGATGATGTTTCATGTGTTGTAGGTTGTTCTCCAGTCTAGGTGAACTCCACACCATCTCCCAGCGAGGATATGGCGCCAGCTACACAGTCCGACCAGGAAGTCGCTACCCTGTCACCCGCCGGAGCCCCTCCCCCTCTCCCTCCCCCTCTGATAGGTCAATAGGGCTTCCCTCTTCCCCCGCCCCCTGCTCTGAAAGGCCAGATCTGAGCTCGGGTCGTGGTCTAACCATCCTGAAGTCGTCTAGTCTCAGTCTCCCCTCTGAACCAAAGGAGGTTCGGTTTGTGATGCGAAGTGCCAGCGCACGAACCAGGTCCCGTTCACCCTCACCTTCACCCCACGCCTCCCCGTGCCCCTCCCCAGTCCTCAGCGGGCCCCTGTTGGCCCTTCGGCCATGGAGGCAGCGGCCCCTCAACCTGTGGAATAAATATGATGTGGGTGACTGGCTGGAGAGTGTGGGTCTGGCTGAACATCGCCAGCGCTTCCAGGAGCACGAGATCGAAGGCTCCCATCTCCCCGCCCTCACCAAGGAGGACTACGTGGAGCTGGGCGTCACCAGACTGGGACACCGAATCAACATCGAGAGGGCACTCAGACAGCTGCTGGATGGTTCCACTTGACCCCTCACCTCTGACCATTCACCTCTAGACATCCTGAACTGTGACCTCATAACCCCTGACCTCTGGTCAGACACTAGGCCATCTCTTTGACTAGGATATCTTATCAATGACTGAATCTTTAGACCTTTTTACCAACGTGGAGCCCAGCTCTCTGAGTAATCTCAGTGTCATTTTGGCTTATCAGCTCTTTGATCAACTCAGTGTTGTGAAGCAGGACGACTGGTAGCACTGAGCTCTGAGTCCCGTACGTAGCTTTAGTGTCATTTTAGACGTCCAATATTTAGTTTTACGTCTGTTCATGTCAGTAAATACCCAGTCAACGTCAAAGTTGTCATTCATTTCAAAATAGAATAATAGTTGAACACAATTCCTTTTAGTGTTATCTTAGTTGCTGCTGGCAGAACACATGCCTTTTCATTGGACAGGGCTTTCATAGCAAAAACAAAAGTTCAACATTGCCAATGCAGAGATTGGCTACCTTTTCTTGGGCAGCCATGCAAACCAGGTTTTGCGGCCAAAATTGTACTAAACTGGCACTAAATACGCTGGCTTCCAAACAATTTGTAGGAATAAATCCCATCTTAGCACAAAATATGACATTTTCAGAGACAGATGACACAACACTTTTAGGGCTACAACCGAGTTTCACTGTTGATTAATCTGACAACTATTTTCTTGATTAATAATTAAGTCTATAAAATGTCAAAAAATTGTGAAAGATGCCAACACAATCCTAAAACAATAAGTTTACTATCACTATTACTAAGAAAAGTAATAACATTTGGAAAGCTGGAAGCAGTGGAGTTTTGGCATTTTTGTAGCCCAAAAATGACAATTTAGTATTAAAACATCTGTCAATGGACTAGTGGATTAATGGACTCAAATTCATGTTCTACTCTCCATTTAATCTCCATCTAATTTGTGTCCATTCCCTGACAAACTGGATGGAATGGCCGCAGTTGCTTACATTTGGTACTTTTCCCAAATATGGACGTAGTATAAGCTAATAAAACTAACTGGATTTTACATGTTTTTTTCTGTGTATTCTAATCTGGATCACCAGAAAATAGAATATCCAGAAAAGGAATATGAGTTTTGACTTTTTATTACGAGTGCCTGCTAAAGTAGTTAATACCATCCACACAGTGTTCCAAAGAATTGCATTAGCTTACAGCATACTCAGCTAAGTACAGCTGGAAGCTCTTCTGCCAGTCTCGACAGGTGAAAAGACGATCAAAGAGCTGATTTGACAAACTGACCACAAACATTATGAGACGGGTTCTTTTCCTTGTGCCATTCTGCTTCCCCAGACGAGTTTAGCAGGACTTTTGCTAGCGGACCTGGACGATTAGCGAGCTGCCGGGAGTCTCTGCTTTGACAACAGGAGATCAGCTGAGGATATGTCTCAGTCCTTTTCAGAAAAGTTCTTGTGACTTAGCATTTTTATCAAATATCACTCATAAAGAATTTGTGTTAATTTTGAGTTCATATCTTAATGCCGATCATTTAGAATTTATGAATAACAAGTAATAATAATGTGGTGGTGATGACTTACAGAGTTTATATTGTTTGGAAATGATTTTGAGTTTCTTATGATTTGACAATGAGTTGAGTTTCAAGGTCATTTCGGTGATGTTTTGGAATTCATAATGATTTGTCAATGAGTGTGACTTTGTGCTGATGTGCTGTGTGTTTCAGGGAGAGCTGCAGCAGAGCTCCAACTGTAAACCTCTCTGGTTTCTAACCTGCTTATCGAGGGCTTACTGTACATGGTGCTATCTGTTTAAAGCCATCTGTACAGAAAATACCTTTCTCCTTCCCCTCCTATACCTTCCTCACACTGACACCATAAACTTTTAGGTTAACCCCCTTAACTCTAGTGTGTTATTCCTAAATTAACCAATCAAGTGTGGCTGTACTTGCTATATCTTTGCAGTAACCATAATCAGGAACAGGCCATATATGGAGTTTCCTCCCTGCCATAAAGGGGATTTAAACCCTGCCATATGTGGAGTTTCCTCCAGACCATATAGAGTTTCCCTGAGGCCATATATAGTTTTAAAAAGGCCATAAATTGAGTTGCCAAACTTAATAATTGTTCATTCATGTAAAGTCACTAAATTTATGAATTAAAGAGCGGTCACACTGAAATTTGTTCAAAATGAGACCTCCCTCTCTCTAGTTGCGATTGATTCTGCCCTCTTAGCTTCACGTAGACTTCAATCTGATTAAAGTTTGACATGCAAAATTTCAGGGTGATTTCTATCCAATTAAAAAGAATGAGTGGCATTGATTGTTTATATAACTTTTATAAATCACTGCACAGTGAAATACAAGTAGCAGAGAAGGAGGGATATGCTTTATTCCAAGAGATTAATGACGATAAAGTGTTTGATAAGAAGGTATATATTTCAGTTTGGGAAATGCTATTGCTGACGCACTTTATGCTTAAAATGCTGCCCACGCTGTTTCCTGTCGAGCCAGCTTTGCGCCACAGCACGCAAGTAAATTTCACCTTTGCAAAATCCAGTATGACCGCACCATTTCCAATATTGGTGGGCAAAACCATCCCTGCATTAACCATCTTACTCAGAGACAGATGAGAAGACTTGTGTGTACAGTAACAGAGATGGGTCCTAAACTTATTTAGCCTAGCCTAGCACAAAGACATACATGGATGTAAAGGGCAACTGCCAGTCTAGCTCTATCAATAGTGAAAAAATACAACTTCCAACAACTCCAAAGATGGGTTAGGGACTTGTATGCTATATCTTGCAGAGTTTAGTTGACACAGTAGGGGCAGAGCTCAAAACCCAACATGAGGACAATGCTAGCTGCTGCTAAAACCACACTGTCTCATTTTTATTTTATTGTCTACACTTGTACAATAAACAATTTAAAATACAACAAGACATCTCCGGAGTCGCTGGAAGGTGTATTTGTTTCACTTTTTTCCCCTCAAATTTGAATTGGGAATCCGCGGTAATGACATATCAGGAACTGTTAGCTTTAATAGTGCTTTTAGCGATTTTCTAAATGAGGCATGTTGCCACAACTCGTCTTTTCTCAATATTTTCATACAATTTGTCATCAAATTTGATACAGCTACATAATTTACTTGATATGTTAGTGTCTCCTCTTCAATCCCCCTCTGAAGCACAAACAACGTTCCAGTGCCTGACTCCACAAGAACAAATCTACTACGTTGTTTATGACTTAAGTATCTAAACAAAGGCAAAGCCGCCAATCATGATTTATACAAGTTTACCATGATGATGACTACAGAGGTATAGAATGTATAGTCTATGTACAGCACATTGCAGTAGACTATAGAATCTGTGTAATATATATTATGTTAGAATAATGTAGCTATATAGTGTAATATATATAAAGTATAGTAGATTTTAAAATTTACAACAGTAATATTTTGGTAAGTTGTAGTCTATGAAGTCTTTATCCATATGTGATATTCAGCCTTTATAAACAGTTACACATCAGCTGTTAATCAGACTTATGCCATCTCTAAACAATCTACACATATCAAAACATCAACAGTGAACTACAAGGACACTCTAGAATTTGGGGGCACTATGGCAAAATCAAGAGAGTGTATCTTTAAAGAGTAACTTAACACTAAATTCACTTTGAGTTAATAAATTATACAAAGTCACTTAAGTATCAATTGGTTTTTTTCCAAGTCTATAGTGTTCATTGCATTAACAGTTGTTTGCCCTTTTTTCCAGAAAATCCAAGTAATTCTGTCTTTTAGAGTGGTGGTTCCCAACAAAATGAGTCCACGTACGACCCCCAGTCATCAGTTGCATATGTTTACCATTTGTAATGTTTAAAAAGATAAGAGGTAAAACTTCACGTCCCATAAGTACAAGGCAACATAATGTTACACTTCAATCAAATGCCGCGTTCACACTATGTTGGATGGATGGGAAGGATCATAAAGATTCACATGTTGAGGACTTTCAAGCGTTCACGTCCTCTGACAACTCAGGAAGGTTATATAATAACGGAATTGGTTGTATGAGGGTTTAAAATACTTTGCATTGACAAAATTACATTATATCCATTAAATTTGTGTTTAATTACACTGAATGACAGACTTTTGCTGACATGAGGCGTCCATGTGTGCTTGGTTTCCAGACACTTGTGTTTAATTACGTGCCAAGTTGGATATATCAGAGTTTTTTTGATAAATCAGTTTCACAGTCATAATTACGACTTGGAAGTTGACATGAATGTTATTTAAAAGTCCAATATAACTGGACGCAGCATGAGCAATAAATCAGTTTGTATGAAGTTATGTTAGTCCACTTCTGAAGGCAAAAGGGTTTCTACTTGTTTTGAATTGCCACATCCAAAGACGGGGCCAAAAATCCTGCCATCTGGTGAGGAACAAAACATGATGAATCATATGTAGACAAGTTCAAATCCTGGAACTTTGCATACTTGGCCAATCAGTGCATAAAGTTGTTGTGCTAGTAGGATTGTCAGTTACATAAATGGAAAAAAAATAGTCGGATGTAGCCTCAACCCCCAAATTAAAACATTGTAAGAAAATAGAAGAAAATCTGTTAACACAAACCTTTCCAGTAATTCATCTGTAAAACTAACCATCCTCGTTTCACAGGTAAAGAGGGAGCATCTGCTGTGTAGCTGTTTACATCAGTGAATATCACATTTATCATATAAATACTGTATATCTGTGTAGTATATATTATAATAGACTATAGTCTACTGTACAGAGTCATCAGCTCCATGTAGACCACAGAATGAGACGTGGGCTGTCACTTTCTCTGCAGTGGAACAATAAAAATCAGGTTGGATGTAGATCAATGATGAGGTCTGTGTGACCTCTGACCTCAGGTCCCCAATGGGAATCCCTCTGTACGCTAATATACCAGACATGAGGTCATTTACTTATTATAAGATTTCTCAGCCAATCAGAAAAATAACCTGATGTTGAAATATCATCAGTGACATGATGATTAAGTATATCAGTGGTATTCTCCCACTTTATACATTTTAACCCAAATGTTCACCTTCTGTCACCAGTCAAACTAGTTTCAGCTGACACTAGAAGATAATTTAGAAGTTTACATGACCACATGAACCTTAATTGTTAAATCTGAAGCCATTTGGATGAAAACGTGTCCTGTCCTGTCTTGTCTTTTGAGTCTCATTTTAGACAAGTTTTAGCCTGGTTTTCCCCATCCATTTTTCCAAGTTCTTGGACACAGGAGTGATTTTTTTGGCCATCTTTCCTACTTAGAAATTTTAACCCGTTTCAACACAGTCCCACAACTTGAAACCTTGTTAGTCACACATTCTGACACAAGCAAATGTCTGTCCAGCATAGCTAACATCTGCCAGCTTGCTACATTAACTAACATGCTATCAACTGTTACAATCGTGTTCCAGTCCCAACTGTCCAGTTATCACAGCAAAGAATACAACTGGTGATAATCTATATTTTCTTTATTGTCAACAAATCCCATGAAAAGACCAAAATCCAACAATGTGTCAGTCTGTCTCTCAATGCTTTGACTTCCCTACCCTGTCTATTGCTCTTAGCCCCAAACCTATTTCAACTGAGGCCATAAATCTTTTAAAAAAAAACAACAAAAAAAACAGCCCACAAATAGTTTAATTTTTTTTAAAGTTCCTAAAACAGCTGGCCAATGTAGTTTTAAACAACAAACAGGAGGAAATAGTGCATTTTGGGGGACTACAGCTAGTAAATGTTAGCCTGTTAGCTCCATACCAGCTCCCTTTTTTTGATTTGATAAGCCTCCGATGTATAATTGTGATAACGCTCCATAAGGTGTCCAGTTAAAGTCTGAGAGTTTCTTCTCGCCTAATAAAATAGACATGTGGCTAATTAGAAAGTTATAATGGACTGAATGATGGAGACAAAATGGCTGCTCAAGAATATTAGAGAAGACCAACATGGCGACCAGGAGAGAACCAAGACAATTGTATAAAAAGATGGAATAAAGGGCCAAAATTGGCTGCCACTGGATATTTTAATGGGCTGTATCTGAAATTGCTCCCTTGTTCACTCATTCACTGCTCCCTATACAATAAACAATCAATACTTTACTCAATAGTGAGCAACAAATTGAGATTTCATGCACTTCCTGATTGTCATTTCTTGTCATCATTTGCGCATCTATAAAAATGCGACGCCACAAGGCTACTTTTTTGTTAATTTGGTAAAATTTTTGAGGGCACTGCGCAGATAAATTTACGCCCAGAATTTGGACACTCAAATAAAATGGTGACAGTAAATACAGATTACTTTATAGCAACTAGGGAGTGATTTTGGATACAGCCATAGTGTCGTAAAGAAACTATGACTTCACCATGGTAACCCCTCAGCTTCCTGCTGATTGGCTGAGAATTCTGGCTTTCTAACCTGTGTGAAACCTTCCTCCTCCTCCTCCTCCTCCTCCTCCTGATATTCACCTGGTTATAATGGTTTTATGGTTTTCCTCCTCCTTTCTAGCTTCCTCTTTTTACAGTATGTTTGTAGTTTCTTCTGGAGTGAGTGGCGTGTGTGTACTTGTAGTTTTTTCTTCCCTTTTCTAAAGACTAAAGAGCACACAATTACAACTGATGAGCTCTGCAACGCAACAGATTGTAATCTTTATAATAAACTGTCATTTATTACAAAGAGAACACTCTGCCTTCATGTGTGGTTCTTTCAGTCAGTTTTTAATCACCTCTGAACTTGATTGCCCACAAAAAGCTTAAAAAAAAACAGGTTAATGACTGACGAGTTTAACCTCAGTTCACAGATAATAAAACCTTCTCAGGACTTGCATTCACAGGGAATGACCACACACTCCTAAATCACTGAATAACAGACTTCAGTTGTGCACACAGTATAATTATTTATTATCCCAAGTTGTAAAAATAGACTTGAAATCACTGAACTATGATGCTAAAGAGACACACAGACATGTGAGCTGCAGCCTCTCAGGTGAGCTCTGATGTCGTAGTGAAAAATGTAGCAATAAGTTCTGGAGATGAAGGAAAAATACAAATAGAAGTTTTTAAGATGACTTAAAGAGGTTTGAGCATCACTGTGTGTCTGTCATGAAACTCTTCTGTCACCCAAATCTGCAAAATGAAAGGACAGAATCTCAGGTGAGGTCTGAAAACCTGAAAGCAGCACATTACCTAGAGGTTTCTACACATTTATTGTGACAGTCTATGATATGTTCATTTTAAATATTAATTTTGGTCTCAGATTTATAGGTAAGTAGTCTATCAATAAAATAAAATTAAAAAAAATCATGATACAAGTCCAGTTTCAGGCAAGTCAGCAAATGCATATTCAGTGAAGTAAACATTTTGCGCACACACACACACACGTGCCTATGAAAGAGTCATAAAGAGCAAGTACACGTACACAATTATTTTGGCTGTTCAAAAAAAAAAAGAAAAAAAAAAAAAAAAAAAAAAAAAAAGTGCTTACCAAAAAAACCAAAGCTAAGCCATTGCCTTGAGGAAATGAAAATATTGGTATTTCCTGGCAATGGTGTAACGATGACTAGTGTGTCACAATAACACTGGAAAATCCACAAAATTGCATCAGAGTGTTCGAGAAAAACAGCCTGTTAGGAAAATGTGTTAACTTTTGGATTTTATAAGAAAAATTATATTACATAACGTTTCTCCCGGTTGAATCTCTACTTTCTTGCAAACTCTCGTAAATTGAACCAACTTTGGTGCCTGAGAGCAGCTGAAGTGTTGATATCTTTAAACATAAACTTCAAACCTTCCTCTTTAGCCTGGCTTTTGATTAAGAAATGATTTTATTAGACAAACTTTATTTTATTCACTTATTTTATTGTATTTGAGTTATAAAATTTTATTTGATATTTTTTCCTCTTATCAATTTTATTTGTCTTTGTTTTTATCTATTTTATCTAGTTCTTTAATCCAAGTTTTATTTCACTAATTTTTTAAATTATTACTATAGTATTTAATTTTTTTGTTTGATTGCATTTTTATTTCTCGTGTGCATTAATCTCAAGTTGTTCTACTGTTTACATTTGTTCTGTCTTATTATCAGCTTGTCAGTCATCTGTGAAGCACTTTGAACTGCACTAACCTGTATGACAGGTGTCATCTGGAGTGAAACGACGAGCAGGTGGACCCAACCGCAGGAGACGGGAGGCAGGCAGGGACTGAAGAGCACTCATTAATAGAGGTTACATGCTGGCAAAGCAAAACTGAACAGGACAGAACAAAACTGAGCTTCACAGAACAGCGGATCCAACAAGACTGAGCTGAAAACCAGGACTTAAATACGAACTGAACTAATGAAACAACAAGGAACAGGTGGCAAGACACAGGGGCAGGCTGGGAGCTGATTGGCTGGGGAGGACACACGGAGCAGAGCAGGTGTGGAGGAAAAAACACAAAATGCAATAGTTGCTCTGGGCTGAGGACAAATCAAAAACAGAACTTCATCCATGAGTTAAATTAGAGTCTACCATATAATCATGCACTATCCTCTTCATATATAAACCATCATTCATTAAACTGTCTCAGAATTACATCAATATAACTTAAATAAGTGCATAAGTCACACTGAGCAAACACAGCAAATAAACCTCAGCATTAAATTGCCAACCTAGGAACCTTTAACATAAAGACTAGAAACATAAACTGTTGTTGACATAAACATGAACCAATAAATCTGTCTGCATATTAAGGCTGCACGTAACAACATAAATTGGACTGAAAGACAACTGTTACTCTGAGTTTCAGTTCACTTTTGCTCTCAGTTTCTACAAGAGTCAATGAACCAAGTAACAGTATCTCAAGTGGCCCTTGAATATAATTTGCAACTTCTCTTATCTGTAATTAACAGAAAACCAAAAAGCCCAAAACACAAAAAGTCTAGAGATATCCCAAGTCTATTAAATTATATCCATGTTTCCAAGTCCTTCCCACTGAGAGACACATGGAAACCATGCGAGGAGACAGAAAACAAGATGAAACGAGAAGTGAGATGTTCTTTTCTCTGAAGCATCACATGAAGTGACATCTGTTTCTAAAAACAGCGGCCGCTGATCGCATCTGCAAAACATGCGTGGAGTCTGTCGGAGACTTGTCAACTTACTTTAAGCGGGGTGAACTGCACTTGATGTCACTACTTTTGCTGATCTTTGTGACTTGATGGTTCTCAAGCAGCGTCCAGAACGCACTGCGAAATACATCACAGAACAAAAAGTCACAACTGTTGCTGATGCTGCTGTGTCAGCTGATGAGAATGTTTTGCTTCATAATCGTTTGAGATGCAATGTTCAAAGAAAGTTGGTTTGAAGTCTGACTTTAAAGCAGGTGGGAAAGGACATTGGAAGGCAGATTGTCCTGGATAAAACCAGGGGAATGAGAGCTAATGTTAAGCCTGCTACGTTTGCTGCTCCTGTTAAAGACTGTTGTGTTTAGGAAGTGCCTGCCTCTCATTCCTGTGAACCAGATGTTTTGGCAGCTTATGTTCCTTTCATTTGCGATGGGTTTCTGTTACTTCTGGGAAGTGACAGTGATCTTATAATGCCTGTACTGTTGACTCTGATACCAGAGGCTGTGCTCTCAGTCATGGGACGGCGTTGAGAATTCTTCAGAATTCTGTTCATTTGTATAAGATGATTCTTAAGTGTGAGCTGGTTAATGGCGAGGTACCTGTTGGTGTGCGGCCAGCATTGCCTATCGAATGTGTACACTTTATTTTGGGCAACGGCCAAGTTTGGACCGACACTCCTCCCACACCTGTGGTTACTTCTTGTCCGTCTGATTTTGTGTCTGACAAGAGTTTCAGTTGCAGTTTGGAGGTCTTTTCATCTTGTGTAATTAGCCGAACTATGAGCAAATCAGACTCTGACATGTCACCTAACAGTAACAGTGTTGATGTGGTTTTGGAGGTCCCGTTTCTGTCTGAGCTTCCTTTATTGCTGTCACACAGTGAGGTAGTACAGGTACAACATAGCGATTCTTCTCTGAAAAACATTTGACCATGTTTTGCCCACCGCTAAGATAAGTAGTGCTACAAATGGATAAATTTGAATAGTGACTTGCTATTCAGAAAGTGAGTTCCTGTTGGTGAACATTGCATGAAGAATGATGTTTTCCAGATGGTGGTGCCAGCTAACGTCTGCCCACCAGTTATCCGACTGCGTATCCCTTGAGGTCGATTACAACTAAGGCTGTGGTTAAGACGTTGTCGCAGTTCATTTCAATAATTGGCCTTTCTAAGGTGGTCCAGAGCAACCAAGGATCGAGTTTTCAGTTTACCTTGATGATTTGGCCATTTATAGGGATACTTGGCACATCTTCAGCGCATCCTGTTGCTGTTCAAACATTTGGTTGAAGCGTGGCTCACCATTAATTTGGCTCAGACAGGCTCAGAGGAGATTCAGATTTAATGTTGATACATTTTACACCACAAAGAGTTTCGATTTGAAACAGTTTGTCCATAAAGGTATCCAGGGGAACATGGGTGTGTCAGCCAGCCAGATTCAGGGCCTAATGCTCTCAGAGGAGATTCAGATTTAATGTTGATACATTTTAGACCACAAAGAGTTTCGATTTGAAACAGTTTGTTTGTGGAAGCGCTGACATCGATGAGCTACATCATATTTTTGGTTTTAGTTTTGTTTTAGTTTTGTGTGTGTGTGTGTGTGTGTGTGTGTGTGTGTGTGTGTGTGTGTGTACATTGGCTTATGAAAGAGGAAAGAGTGATGGAGAACAAGTACACGGACATGTTTATTTTGGCTGTTAGGTGAAAAAATGTCCCTGCCAAAGCCAAACCAATTCCCTGAGGAAGTGAAAATGGTGAATATAGCTGCACAATGACCCCACAAAAATGCATCACAGTGTTTCAGAAAAGCAGCTAAAATCAGAAGTGGACTTCTACAAGATCCTGTTGGGACTGAAAATATGTTAACTTTGGATTTTTTAATGAAGAAAATTTATAATATACAGCGTTTCTCCCAGTTGAAACTCTTTCTTACAAAAATTCGAGAACAGCTGAAGTGTTGATATCTTTAAATGTAAACTTAAAACCTTCCTCTTTAGTCTGGCTTTTGATTAAGAATGATTTTATTAGACTTTATTTCATTCACTTATTTTATTGTATTAGTGTTGTAAAATTTTATTTTTTTCCTCTTATCAATTTTATTTGTCTTTATTTATCTAGTTCTTTAATCTAGTTTTAATTTCACTCATTTTTTAATTGTTATTATTATAGTTTTTAAATGTTTTTATTTGATTACACTTTCATCATTTTTATTTTTCGTGTGCATTAATCTCAAATTGTTTCACTGTTTACATTTGTTCTGTCTTATTATCAGCTTGTCAGTCATCTATGAAGCACTTTGAACTGCACTAACCTGTATGAAAGGTGCTGTACAAATAAAGTTTGATTGATTGATTTTTAACTCTGGTTTTACAGTGAACATTTACTGTTTTAGCTTTTTTAGTCGCAGAGAGGAAACAAATAGTTGGACTTTATTTTCACTTTGTCCTGTTTGTGTTCAAAGCAGCAGCAGCGAACGTCACAGATGACGTGAATATTAAAATTCAACATACTCATGTCAGCCTGTTTTAGGAAGATAAAGTCACTAATTCTAGTCTTTTGGGGGATTTTTCTAGCTGCTGTATGATGAAACTGGTTATCTTCTTTGATTCTGCAGCTGTGTCAGCTGATCTTTGTACTCACCACGATCAGAGTTACTTTGTTCTCCTTATGGGCTCCATAGGCTCCAAGGATGGCGATCACCATGGTAATGGTGCGACCCTCCAGCTGGAGGCAGAAGAGATCATTGACAGGTTAATATTTGTTTTTTTTTTTTTTGTTTTTTTAGAGCCGGAGCTATTTCTTTCTGTTTGTCAGTTTCTTACGTTGTTTCCTCCATTAACGCTGGTGAGGACCTGAGACAGCAGAGTGAGCCCGATGATGAATCCGCCGATAATCTGAAACGAAAAGAAAAGAGCTCGATTAGATCCATGCTGAGCTGCTGCAACAACTGGACTCTGTAGAGGGAATTCCATTTTGCATCATATAAATCTTCGCCTCTAACTTTTTGTATTATTTTCCATCATAAGAACACTTCATTGTGCAGTATTATTTTTTTCATCAACACATTGTCTGCCTAAACAACACAGATTCTTAATATTAATCAAACTTCTTGGTTTAACTTGTATGAATTCTGGCTAACGTAACAGCTGATGACCAGATACTTTCATCACTACCGTAAAGACAAATTCTCGCCTAATAAAATAGACATGTGGCTAATTAGAAAGTTATAATGGACTGAATGATGGAGACAAATATAGCAACCAGGAGAGAACCAGGACAACTGTATAAAAAGATGGAATAAAGGGCCAAAATTGGCTGCAACTGGATATTTTAAATGGGCTGTATAAAAACATTTCACTTGTTTATTTGGCTCACATCACATTAGGATAACACTCTGAAGAGGGCTCTGTGCCTAATGTGATGTGAGCCAAATAAACAAGTGAAATGTTAATATTTGGTCCTCCTTGACTAGAAAATTGAGATGTGCTACCCTTTTGTTTTTACATTTTTGGAATGTAAATAAAGGGTAAGCTGTTGTCACAGCAGCGCAACTAAGGCTGTCTCATTTCAAAGGCTCCTCCAAATGTGGCCTTCTTTTCCCAAATTTGGAGGATCCAACAGATGGATCCTTCACTGTCCAACCTATCCCAGAACGCATCTCGCACCAACCGGCAGCAGCGATGGTGTAGATTTTGAGCCAGGCTAAGTTTTTTCAGGTGAGAAAATAACAATTTAGATTCCCGATGTGGTCAGTTTATCCAAATAAATGTTTGTAAATCTGCTTTTCACACATGTAAGGAGCTGCTGACCGGGTGACCGGGTCATCTCAGCGGCCTGTTGACAGCCCGATTCCTGAGATCACCAACTGGTCAACATTCGTCATCATCCCAGCGGGGAGAAAATGATCAATGAACTGATCTGTGCAGCTCTTTGATTATTTGCCACTGGCTGTAATGTCTCTGCAGCATTTTGATATATGATGTAATTCCTTTTCTAAGATAAATATTTGTCTCACAGAAGAAGTCTAACAATTGTAGCTGCCACATTAGCATGTATGAATGTAAAGTGAAGCTTAATGTTTTTACTGGACAGAACAACAGCGCTGCCTCTGGGACTCTATAAGTACAGATATCACCACATTTACATCAATATAAATGTATTAAAATGAACAGATCAGTCTATAGTAAATTTCGTTTTATTTTATTAAGCTACATAACAGTATGGATATTTATTACAGCTACATTACAGACTGAATAACAATGCATTGCATCTCTCTGTCAGTGAGGTTATTATTTTTTGTGAGAAAAAAGTGTCAGTGGAGCTTTGAGCTTTGATTATTTTGTCACAGTTCAGTCAGGTAGGTGTGTTGAAGCTGAGCTGCTGTCAGCAGGTACACAGCTGCAGAGAGAGAATGAACAGGGTTTTCTCTCTATTTAGTCTCTCATTAGTTGAAAAATAAAAAATATTGAATGAATTAAAATAAAGTAACATTAAAAGTTCTGACTCCATTTCTACTAGCTGTGTCTTGATTGCTGGAAATCCCCCGTAGACCAGACGACTCATTTCACAATACCCCGTTCTGGCTTTCTGACCATGTAAAACACGTCCTTCGAAGGATGCAGGCCCTGAATTGAGACACAGCTATAGTGTCATAAAGAACAAATACATGGACAAACTATGACTTCACCATGGTGACGCCTCAGCTTCCTGCTAATTGGCTGAAAATTTTGGCTTTCTAACCTGTTTGAAATCTTCCTCCTCCTGATATTCACCTGGTTCAGTGCACAAAATTAGCACCAGCCAAAAAAACAATGGTAATCTATTGAGTGGCTGGTAATTTTTGAACATTCACTAGCCATTTAGCCGGTGGACAAAAAAAGTTACCCTGAACTGGTTAAAATGGTTTTATGGTTTTACCTCTCCTTTCAAGCTTCCTCTTATTACAGTATGTTTGTAGTTTCTTCTCAAGTGAGTGGCGTGTGAGTACTTGTAGTTTTTTCTTCCCTTTTCTAAAAACTAAAGAGCACACAATGACAACTGATGAGCTCTGCAATGCAACAGATTCTGATCTTTATAATAAATGGTAATTTATTACAAAGTGAACACTCTGCCTTCATGTGTGGTTCTTTCACAAAGCTCTCAGTTTTTATAACCTCTGAACTTGTTTGGCCACAAAAGCTTTGAAACCGGTTAATGACTGACGAGTTTCACCTCAGTTCACAGTTAACCCCTTCTCAGGACTTGCATTCACAGGGAATGACCACACACTCCTAAATCACTGAATAACAGACTTCAGTTGTGCACACAGTATAATTATTTGTTATCCATGCTGTAAAAATAGGTTTGAACTCACTGTTGTTGCATCTGCACCGAGCCACATATCAAAAAATGAATTAAATCATAATCAACATCATCTCATAATTAAAGCTGCAAGCAGCGTTGAACAGGCCGTCGCGCCTCCGCACACCTCAGGCGGCGGTGCAATCGAAGGGCTTCTGTGACAGGCATGTAGATGTCTTCAGACCTGGGCTGCTTTCAGACAGTACAAGAAGGAGATAAACATCACTTCCTTTGTCCACTGTTTTGCCTGCTGCTGGGGCTGCTTTGTTGAAATTTCGTAGGGGGCGCTATTCAGCCAGTTTGCATCACTGATGGAATATTGTCATTAGGACGTGTTCAGGCCGGGACTCTTATCAAACATGTAAAGTTTGGTGCAGACTGGAGCATTTACAATAAAGTTATAGCAACTTCCTCTGTCATGGCAAAACATCAAATCTAAACAGTGTGAGGATGAGAATTTTCTGCAGGGTGAGACATGTCTGTCTTGCTCACACCTGTGGCATCAAAATTATGCAAGTTTTGGGCCCATTCACTTGAATTTCAATTAGTAAATTGAAAACTCTTGATGAGTTTGTGTGTAAAACAAATTAATTTCCTAATTTTCATCAAGTCTATTTTTAGAAAAGTAAAGACTTTTAACCCACATGACCTGGTGAAAGTTTGATTGAAATGTGTACTGTCAGGTGTGTAGAGACAATAAGTAACTGCAGCTGGACACAGAAAAATACTACAAATTTTAGTTTTGATTTTATTTTTCTGCAGCACTTTATAACTAAATTGTCACTCTCTCTCAATTTTTTCCCTTCCCCTCATAGGTCATCCCCACTACTGAATTATACATATAAGACCTATAATTATTGTAAAATAAATGATACTAACACCAAACTTCATACAAAGTTTGTATATAATGTACTGTATGTATATAGACCTTTCTACTGCATCCTTCAAAAATGAGCTGCATTCAACCCCCACACCCACCCACCCCTCCTATCCTCGCTCTCTCCCTCTCAGATGGAGAGACGAATGTCACTCTTCTTGTGAAATCAAAATGGCCGGAGCCCTTCTGTATTTCGTGTGTTTGTTTCTTTCTACTTTCTTTATTATTCCGCCACTTAAACCCTAAATTTGAGCCCCTAAACATGCTCAAAAACTCACCAAATTTGGCACGCACATCAGGTCTGGTGAAAAATTTGATAAAATGTAAAAATTAACCCCCAAAGTACCAAAATGTGCTCTATAGCGCCACCTATGTCACTAATATTCCGCCACGGCCCGTAGGAATGTCGTAGAGAGATCAACCCAAAACTCAATTATTCATCTCATCAAGACCTACAAATCATACACTGACACCCCTGACCTAAATCCAACAGGAAGTCCGCAATTAGCCTTTCAATATAAGACTTTTCCTCAATTTTGGCCTCCAAACAAACACTCTCTCCTCTGAGGGCGTTAATGGTATTGGCTTCAAACTTTAATACATGACTTATGACACTGTGCTGAAAACCAAGCATACTCACCCCGCCCTTCCTATTCTCTCTCTCTCTCCCTCACAGCTGGAGAGGAGAATGTTACTCTTCTTGTGAAATCTCCTCATAAATTCCATGACTTTGGCTAAATCTTACATTAACAATCACATTTTTTAGTAGGAAATTTTGTGGGGAATCCATTGATACAGGTTTGAAAGTGGTCAGACTTATAGTTTAGATGTCAGAAGCCTCTGTTTGACACAAAGTCCATGCCTCCCCCATTCTTTTACATTGTAAGGGGTACATGTGATGAAATCGGAGTTCTACTGAGTGAAACATGATGCCGAATGTCTGTTTTGTCAGGTAATAAACATTGTCAGTGTCTGATAACCAATAATGACTCACTGCTGGTCCTGGTGCCAGAGGAAAGTAACTGGCCGGGTATTTCTTTTTTATGGACTGCTGTCTTGCTCACGTTAGCTTTCTTCAGGACAGTGCACACCTGATTTTGCTGGAGGACCAGTGTAGACTCATCGTCTGGTGGGTTGATGAGTGGTGCAGCCTCCTCCCTCTGAGTGGCAAAGCTGGCAAAGAACCGGTTCAGGGCATCAGGCAGTGTGGCGTCATCATTTGGCAGCTGATTGTTAGTTTTGTAGTCTGTCAGTGCCTTGATGCCCTTCCACATACTGCGGGGATTGTTGTTATCAAATTGATTTTCAATGCATTGTTTGTATTTGCGCTTTGCAACCCTGATGCCTCTACAGAGTTTCCCCTGTGCTTCACTGTAGGCTTGTTTGTCTCCTGACCTGAAGGCTGCATCCCGCTCCCTGAGTAGTGCCCTCACATTGCCATTAATCCACAGCCTTTGATTGGGTAACACCTTTATTGTCTTCCATGTTGTTACGTTGTCTTTGCAAAAATTAATGTATCCACAGACTGACCCAGTACATATTCCTTCAGGTCTGTTCCCTCTGCAAACAACTTCCAATCTGTATTGTCAAAACAGTCCTTCAGCATTGAGGTGGCTTCCTCAGACCACACCTTTACTCTACAGATCAATGGTCTGTAAACTGGGGTCAGAGTGAGGAAGATATGATCTGAATGTCCTAGATGTGCAGATGGGGTTGCTTTGAATGCTCCTGGAATATTTGTGAAGACCCAGTCAGTACGTTGTTCTCTCTTGTGGGGACATTCACATTCTTGTAGAATTTGGGCAGTTTGGGACCAGTTTGAGATCTGTATAATTGGAGTCCCCCGCTACAATGATCACGCGATCCTGGTGCGATATCAGCTGTTTGTTGGTGCTGTCGTGTAGCTTTTCCAGTGCTAACTTAGCTTTGGCTTGTGGAAGGATGTAGACTGCCATAATTATTATTCACATGAATTCCCTCAGTTGGAGGATTTTTCATGCAGGACTTTTACTTGTAATGGAGTATTTTTATTTTGCTGTATTGGTACTTTTACTTAAGTAAAGGATCTGAATACCTTTTCCACCACTACAAATTAGAAATTCTCATAGTTCATAATAAACTGTCCGAAACCATTCACACACAGAATATGAGCCAAAGCCAAACTTGATGGACAAGTCAAACAGGGGAGGGGAGTTGTAGACACTCAGTAAACCAGAGCTGAAACCTAATTGGTCCTATTGACAGTTAACTTCCTCCTCCCTTCTCTCCCATTGGCCGGTGAGCTCTTGACCTGCAGCTACTTTATGATGAGCCTCAGGATCGATAGCACTTCAACAACTGCAAACATCAGACCAGGTACGCTGCTGTTTGTGTGTGCGTGTATGTGTGTGTGTGTGTGTGTGTTTGTACTTTTATTACTGACATTGAGGGGACAAAAACCTGTTAGTTTGGTTGTTTAGTGTCCATGTTCAGTGTCTGTTTGTGTTGTATATTGTTTTATGGCATTTTAAAATGTGTAGTTGTATTTGTAAATGCGTATGTATGAGTATGAATGTATGGGTACATGTGTGCATATAGATATAAGTATAGTTTTATATTTTTATGATGTAAAATCATGTATAGTTATTATTTCTGTTTTGTAAATTCTGCTTCTATTGCTCCTTTGTTAAAGGCAAAGATAAACTGTGAAAATAAGATCAGGAAGAAGATAAAGTGATAACCTGCTGGAAATTTATGGTGTATCAGACAGATTATTGGACACACTTTGATGACTTTTACATCAGTGTTTCCTCTGTATGCTTTCAACTGTGCCGCTGCTGATATTTCACATTGTAAATAATAACCAAGACGAATGCAAATCAGATGCAGTTTCTCTGCTTCGAGCAGCTGGCTGGTGCTGGTGGTGAGCAAAAGTGAACTGGTTTCACTTCTGGTCTGCTGTGTGGGTCAGTGTCTGACCAATATGATTCGCATCCACACACACGCAGAGCAGACAGCAGAGCAGAGAGGTGGAAATTACTGTAACTTTGTTGTGCAACCTTGGTGTACTGGAAAATTACTTATCTGGGGAGTGAAACAGAATTGAAAAATCACTGAGAGTTAATCCCTAAATCAAGTCTGTAAACTTGCAAGAACAATTTCTGCTTTACAATCAGTTTTCAATTCTAAATCTGACTTTTTGCAAAACATTACACACAGTTCTCTACATTAGTTACAACATTCAAAATTAAAATCTCTTGTGTTCCTTTGGAAAGCAACGCCAATCAAAATGCCGAGCCTTATTTACCAATTAATAACAGTCACTCCTCAGAGGTGTAAACACTAGTTGCTTAACTGTTCAATTAGATATCAGAGCTTCAGCACTATAACAAGGCCACAGATGAGCCTCCCCGTTTTGGAGGAAAACGGAGGCCAATGGTGATGCAAGAGCTAGAGGTTAAGGAGTGAGAGGAAGAGGAGGACGAGGACCAGGAAGGACAGTTGTTGAGATCAGGGCGGCACTGGTTGACCATGTGCTCAACCATGCGTCGGGTATGATGGCGGCCGGGCAGAGAGTTCAGTATATCCCTCGTGATGTAGATGTGGAGGCAGGATGCAGTCTAATTTCTTTTTTCTTATATTTAACATTTGTTTTTGTCTTTTTGTGTTCAGATTTTTGAAAAAAAATAGCCAATCTTCATTTTTTACATATTGTTTTTTGTTTTGTTTTGTTTTTTGACAGAAAACCTTTTCTTTATCTTATGTAATATTTTTTCCTGGTTTTCTCCTGTTGGATGTTCCAAAATACTGCATTTTGGAAAAAAATATAAAAAATGTCACTGTTTTGCATTTGTGTATTTTACTTATATTTGAGTAGATAAACATTACTGTAACAATATTTTACAACCAGCAACAGTGTCACACTGAAAATACAAAAGGCATCAACCTACTGATTTTTGGTTGGTGAAAAGATCTTTTCACATGATGGTGTGTTTGAGTCATTTTGATGGAAAAAAAACATTTTGGAAAAAGATAAAAACAGGTTTGAATGCAGCGTTTGCTTTTTCTAGAGATTTGTAGAGTTTTGCATTTTGTTTTTGTGGTTTTGTGTTTCGAGTTTTCAGAAAATGAGCCAAAGATTCAGAAAACATGTGTTTAAACAACTGTGATAAACTGTAAGGAAGCAGGAGACTCACAGGTTCACGTTGAATTGTAGCTCATCTCACGTTCTGTACAGTTCGATTTGATGATTATTTTCATGATTAATGATAAATCGTTTGTCCAACCAACAGTCCGAAACCCAAAGATCATAAAGCTGTAACGATTAGTTGATCGACAGAAAATTAATCACCAACTTAATCATTTTATGTTTTCAAATTTTCTGATTTCAGCTTCTCAAATGTGAATATTTTCTGGTTTCTTCGGTCCTGTGTGACAGTAAACTGAATATCTTTGAGTTGTGGACTGTTGGTCGTCACAAAACAAGACATTTGGAGACAAGGCTCTCTTATATGATTAGTCGATATCTAGAATGGTTGTCAATTCAATTTCTGTTGATCAGCTAATTGATTAATTGACAAATCGATCCAGTTCTACATTGTCAGACTAGTTTAGCAGAGATGGATTTAGTGTTTTGTTTTATGTGATTTGTCGACTAACACAACTGAGGCAGATGTTTGTTTATGTTTATTTATAGTTCCAAGTTATTCATCAAGTAAAGGGCCCAAGTTTATCACAAAGTGGTGAGTTTAGTTTTTTACATCTCTCTTTGTAATAGGCCTATTCGGACGGAAGACTAGATGATTACATAACACCAAGTGTGATGTTGCTGTCGACAGTTTATATAACAGCAGTATCGTTTACTCCTTCATTACTCACTTTGTCAAGATGAAAAACATCTGCTTGGTCACTGTTGATAGACTGTTGCTGGAAACTTTCAGAGAGAAAATATTCTCAACTGCAAAGAAGACAGAAGAGGAAAGACGATAAACATTTGAAGAGAGGAAGAAGCCATATTTCATACTTTTACCCGCTTCAACTCAAGATCATTATATTCCACTTTTTGACCATTTTGGACTGTTTTTGTGGACAATCTTAGTATAAACTAGGGCTGTGTGATATGGCCTAAAAATATAAATCTCGATTTTTTTTCAAGATTGGGGGCGACTCATGATTTTAATCAAGATTTTTATGGAGTTTGACCAGTTGTTTTAGAATTGTAGATGTTTAGATTTTCAATACAGAAGTCTCAAATGGAAAAAAGATAATGTAACATCAGAGGCAAAAATTAAGCGACTGTAAGGCCGCAACCAACAATTATTTTCTCAATTAATCCCTTAGTGAATTTAATGTTAAAAAATGGTGAAAATGGCAAATCAGAGACGGAGGTGATGTCTTCAGTTTGCTGGTTTTGCCTAAAACCGAAAGATGTTCAATTTACTGTCATACTGTACCAGCCAAAAGTTCAGATACACCTACTCATTCAAGGGTTTTTCTTTATTTTTACTGTTTTCTACATTGTAGAACAATAGTGAAGACATCAAAACTGTGAAATAACTGAACTGAAATGGAATTATGATTATCGACTGTTTTCTGTTTGGTTTTGTTTCAGGCTGACATGCTGTCCATCCCAGATCTGATCAGGAGGAAGAGAGATGGCGGAAAACTGAGCGACGAAGAAATCAAAACTTTCATTAAGGCTGTAACGACCAAAACTATACAGGAATGTCAGATAGGTACGAAGAGAAAGACTCACACAGCTCAGACATGTTCCACATGTTCCTCAGATCATTTTATCGTCAACATTATCTCTTTAAGGGGCCATGTTGATGTCTATCTGGCAGAAAGGAATGGTCGACTCGGAGATCGAGTCCCTGACCAGGGAGATGATGTCATCAGGGGAAGTGATGTCATGGCCAAAAGAGTGGGCGGGGCGTGTGGTTGACAAACACTCAACAGGCGGGGTGGGAGATAAAGTCAGTCTGGTGTTAGCGCCCGCGCTAGCTGCCTGCGGCTGTAAGGTAACAACACAACTACAGCTAAACTTTATTAAAGGAACAGTCCCACATTTCTGGAAATCCTCTTGTTTACCTTCATTCATGGAATCAGATGAGGTATCAATAAGTTTAAACAATGGGCATCTCATGTTTTATTATCACAATCTTATTGCCAGACAAAAATGTTGATATTTGAGGATTCTCCAGTGTTACACTCAAGGACATAATAAGTCAGAGGTTCTTCAACCCAAATATAAAAGTACAGAAATGTTATTTTCAGGGAAAAATAAGTCTGAAAATCCTTCACAGTCACAGTCTGCAGGTCTGTTGAGACTCAAAACGGCTAATATAGCCAATCATCTTTATTAGTTTTTGACAAAAAAAAGTATTAATTTCACAATGTTTTACACATTGTACAAAAACATTGAACTATGTAATGGTGATGTAAACCATGGTCACCATTTTAGTTGAGTAGAGCAGCGTAATGTTGCCACCACGTCAAAAAAAGAGAGTGTTTTTTGATATAACGAGAAAATATCACATTATACTGAAATGGTTTTCTCGTTATATAAGAAGAGTTTACTTGTATTATTTTGGTATTAGAATTTTTTCTCATTATAACAAGAAAAACAACTCGTTATAACGAGATGAGATTTATAATGAGAAAGGTGTTTGAAATATTAGACTTATACAAACAGCAGTGTTGTTGCTGCTGAAATGGCGGAAATTGAACGATTGACTTGATCAAGTCTTATTTTCACATAATTAAATTCTGCTCCATGAGACGTAGACAGGGTTGTTATCACCACGCGGACGCTGAAGGATATCGTCCGCTCTGCATCTCAATCAGAAAAAAGAACCAAGCCCATTAAGTCACAATAAAAGCATCTACTATTTTGAGAATATTTTATTATTATAATAATGAGAAAAGTGTTTTACAATATTGAAATACATTTTCTTGTTGTACACGAAAATTGTTTTTGTTAAAACAAGAAAGTTCTTGTTAAAACTAGTTATTTTCTCACTATAATGACAAAAATGAAAGGCATATTTTTTTACTAAGGTTGGCACTTCTGAGCTGCCGTAGATTAGCGTGTTGACAAAGTAAATTTGGACCTGATGATGCATCAGATGAAAATCAAGGCTAAGCCAGGCTAACACATGCTGGACCTCTCTATGTTGAGAAGAGGACTTCCCTTGTTGCCTCAACGAGTGTTTAAATGTTTAAGCTGCGTTTCCTCACTAAATGTTGAAACTATCCTGTTGTAAACGGAAAAAAAACAACTTATCTGCAGAATATAAAATTAAACACCTTTCAATAGCTAACATCACCGCTTTAAATCTAAAATGTTGATAAATAGTTTACTACTTACATTTATATACTGAGAGACAAATGTCGGTGGCATGTCTATGGCGTCATAACTTCAGGTGTGTGTTTGTCAGGTGCCTATGATCAGTGGGCGGGGCCTGGCTCACACAGGAGGAACTCTGGACAAACTGGAATCAATTCCCGGATTCGAAATCCAACAATCAGCAGAACAGGTGCAATAAACTATTTCATTTACAACAAGTTGTGCATTTCTTCACTGTACAGATAGTCTAATTGGAAAGTTTTGATACTAAGCCGACACCATACATGAGTTTCTGATAGCAAACAATACTTTTTTAATACCTTATAAACATGTTTTTTCTACAAAATCTTTTTCTTTCCACTTAATGAACCAAGCCAAATTTCTCAGGTATTTAATATTGTCTAAACACAAGCAGCCGTACAAGAAATATGGTCTAAAACTGAAAAAATTATTCCTTAAATCAGGAATCTCACCAAAGAATAAGTCAAGAAAAGTACAAATCTTTTGGTATTTTAACAGTTTTTGTACTATGGACACATTTCAGTGGGTACGAAGAAAGTGTTGAGTTTCAGTACTTAGTTGCATCTATACCTGTGTACTAATATACGTGAATGTACTGACTGTTCAGGTTCAGAAGATCCTGAGCTCAGTGGGCTGTTGCATTATGGGTCAGACAGAGACATTGGTTCCTGCAGATCGAGTCCTGTACGCCCTGAGGGACGCCACCAGCACTGTGGACAGCTTGCCGCTCATTACTGGTACTGAAATGGAACCAATAACATTACCTAGAACCAGCAGTGGTAGAAGTATTCATATATTCACTTCATTTTACTGAAGTAAAAGTACCAGTACAGCAATTTAAAAATACTCCATTACAAGTAAAACTACAGTAAAAGTACATAAGTATTATGAGCTTGATGTAGTTAAAGTATTGCAGTAAAAGTACATAAGTATTATGAGCTTGATGTAGTTAAAGTATTGCAGTAAAAGTAGTGGTTTGGTCCCTCTGACTGATATATTATTATATATGACATCATTAGATTATTAATAGTGAAGCATCAGTGTTAGAGCAGCATGTTACTGTTGTAGCTGCTGGAGTTGGAGCTAGTTTACACTACTTTATATACAGTTAGCTAGTTTAGTCCAGTGGTTCCCAACCTAGGGGTCGGGCCCCTCCAAAGGGTCAGCAGATAAATCTGAGGGGTCGTGAGATGATTAATGGGAGAGGAAAGAAGAAAAAACAAAGTTCTGATACACAAATCTGTTTTCAGTTTTTGGACTTTTTCTCTAATCTTTGATTTTTGCTGAAATATTGGATCATTTGAACATTTATCGAAATGAAAGCATGTGAGAAGTTTAGAGGGAAAAATCACTATTTGGTGGAGCTGTTAACAACTCATAGACATGTGAAATGTGACCCCGACTACACACTGCTTTTTGTAAGACGTCAAAAGACAAAAAGGTTGGAAACCACTGGTTTCATCTTTAACAATGTGTTGTATTTTAAAAGCTTATTATATTATCCATTGTGTCAAATCTTCATCTGAAAAGTAACTAAAGCTGTCAAATAAATGTAGTGGAGTAGAAAGTACAATATTTCTCTCTGAAATGTACTTAGTTACTTTCTACCACTAAGAGCCTCACTGAGGCAGTGCTGCTCAGTTAAAACTATCTAGGGCTGCAACAAAAATATGTTTTCTTACCAATTAATTGTTTTAAGAGTCGACCAAATCTCAAAATTTTAGAGTGTTTAATTTAATAAACAGTAACTTCAAAAGGAAGTTCAAAACCGCCCATCACATCATATATGATAAAACAAGCAACAAATCCTCGTATCTGAGAAGCTGGAAACAGCAAATGTTAAACGACTATAGCGATTAACTGCTAGTTGCCAATTTATTTTCTTTCCATTGATAAATCAACTAATTGTCGCAGCTCTGAAACTATTTCTGCCATTTAACAATAAATTAAATATGAGGTTGTTTTTTTGTGTTGTTTTTTTAGGCTCTATTATCTCAAAGAAAGGGGCGGAGTCTCTGACTGCTCTGGTGTTGGATGTAAAGTTTGGACGAGCTGCTCTGTATAAAGACCTGGAAAGTGCTAAAGAACTAGCACAGTTATTGGTAAGTACGTTTTAAAAGGTGAATCATGTAATAAACATTTTTCCTCACTTAGTATATAAACCACTGGCTTGTTTGACACAGTTAGCACAGTTAGCCTAACAGTGCTCTTTTCAACAGAAATACGTTTTTTCAGTCACTTCTACTTTGCTCTTTTAAAAAAAAATCTGTCAAGTTACTGTCAATCAAACTCCACACTTTATGCACAGACATTTAAAAACATCAAAATCCAGAATTTCCTGATGATCTTTTAATATAAAAGACCTGCAGAAAGTCTTCAGTTAATCTGACAGTAGCTTTACAGCGTTCAAAAAAATGGCAAAGTAGAAGTAGTTGGAATTAATTATAGGTACTTTCACTCCTCCGCAATGTGTTTTATTTGGTATTTATTGATAACTAGCCCTATTATTATATTATTATTATTTGAGAATTTGCAGTACATCACAACATTTGGCAAGTGCTCAAAACTACCAAGTAAATTACTGGTAATATCCCCCTAATTTTAATATGAAGAAGAACTGGCTAGTCACACTTAGAAGTCTATGATTATTATATGAAATAATGTTTTTATTATTATTTTAGGTGAATGTAGGAAACGGTCTCGGAATGCGTACAGGGGCGGTACTCAGCAGTATGGATGCTACGATTGGTCGATGTGTGGGCAACAGTCTGGAGGTGATCGAATCTCTGGAGACGCTGAAGGGGAACGGACCCGAAGACCTGATGGAGCTGGTTACAACCCTCGGTATGTATGTGACCTTATGACATAGTTTAGATCTTTAGACATTTGATGATATGAATTGTTTTTTTGTGGTTTTGATGCATGAATATAAAACAATATGAACAAATTAGTACCTTATTGTGAAATTTAACAGTTGCTTAATACTTAATGGTGAGATTTAAACACCACTGAATTTATAGCATTTCATCTGCATTTATGTGGTTTTAATTCCCATTTTCTAATATTCCAGTAGGGGAGAGCGAGGTTACATGAGCCACATCAAATGTAAAAACATTTGATGATTTTACTACAATATAAAAGAGTATTTGTTTCAAATAATAGTTACTATATATACCTCAGGTTGTTGTGTACCCATGGAAATTAAAACAAGTTATCTAATTATTATGGTTTTAGAACAATGAGCCATTAAAAAAAGTTAGTCCTATGGCACAACTTACCTCAAGGTAGGGGTAAAATGAGCCCTCTATGGGTAAATAGTGTTACCATTAAATACTGGTATAAAAATTACACAAAATCAAATAAATTTGAGATAATTTTGATGCCATCAATTTAACAAAGGTAAGAACTCATACTTTTCAATAAAAATGTTACCTCAACACTTTCAGTAAAGATTAAACTGTGATCTTTGTGTGTTACATACAGAAAGAATGTGTGTGCAAATGTGTTTTTGTGTAAACAGACAGGTGACAAATTAAAGGAAAACCTGGTCCAGGTCTGAATGTTTGACCCCTACAGTGAGGGGATCTGGGGGCTCTGTTATGCTGTGGGGGGCATTTTGCTGGCATGGTTTGGGTCCACTTGTCCCCTTAGAGGGAAGGGTCACTGCTAATCAATACAAAGTAGTTGTGAGTGATCAGCTGTCTCCTATGATCATAACATTTCTACCTTGATGGGAGTGGTCTCTTCCAGGATGACTGTTGTGGAAATTTAAGATGAATTCACAGAGAGCAAGTTGTCTTTCAGAGTTTTATTGCAATATCCAGAATACATATTTGCAAGTCCAGATCTCCCAGTTTGCTTGGCTGAAGAGATATTGAATAAAGCTCAGTGTTGGTACTTGCATATACAGCCACATGCATCACAATCATCCCACATTCATCACCCCAACAGTTATTTTTAATTAATTCATTGTATCCCTAGGGAGTTTCTTTCAGTCTCTGCTTAGAATTAAGAGTTGAAGACTAAATCCTTATCTGCCTTTCCTCCCTGGACATTCCCTCTAAAGTTACAGTGACCGAGCCACACACCTCACCATCATCAAAACACCAAATGAGAGAATATCTTTTGGATGAATGGTGTTCATCCCTCCAGGAGAGTTCGGAAACTTGTAGAATCAATGCCAAAGAGCATTGAAGCTGTTCTGGTGGTCCAACATCTTACTAAGACACTTCATGTTGGCTTTTCCTTTAATTTGTCACCCGTCTACATGTACAGCATGTTTGCGTGTGGCTTAAATTTAGTCAACAATTAGGTATTTATTCATTAATATTGTAGCACTTGTAACAGGGATCAAACATGAACAGTGTCTCTAGTTTCTAAGATATCAGAAAAAATTTTGGGGGGTAAATTGAACCATTGACTCAACTTGCCCCAACATCACTGGCATGTTTTACCCCACAACCTCCATTTTGACAAAACTGTTTCATACAGTGGTTCAGATCCACAGTTATGCTAAGTTTATGACCTTGTTCTGTAGCTTATACTGACTTAAATTAACATGTAATGATGTCCAAAACTTATCTTTTTTAATCTTTTGATGACTTTAGTAACATGACGAATTCACTTGACATGACAAAAATCTTTTTTTTTTTGCTCTGTTTTGCTGACCACTCTCTCCATGTGCTTGAGTCCAAGATGGATTGAGTCATGTGAACTATACTTTCTTAATTTGTGATCACATGATTACTTTTGCTTATGGTTACCTAGATAAAGGAGGTGGCTCATTTTACCCACTGGCTCTAAGGTGAGATCTTGACTCAAAACATTTTTTAAAAATTCAAGTTGCTAAAAATATTATAATTGGTGAAATTCAGACACCAAAATTCAAGATGAAAAAAAAAATCAAACATGAACATCTGGCTTTAGACAACAGTATTTTTACTTCTACTTAAGAAAATGATCTGAATAATTCTTCCACCACTGCAACCAACTACTGTATCAACTACCAGCTACTAACATCAGTTATTCCAAAAGCAACAAATCCAGTAAAAACTGTCAAACACACCTGAACAAGATAGATTTGCATGTTTTTCATATTAATTGTTTGAAAATGGAAAGTATCCACATCTCTACCAAGGTCAACCTGCCTCAGGTGACTGCAGCTAGCAGTGAAAGCTACAGTTAGCATAGAAAATGTTTGACTTGTGTTTGTTTCATCAGCTACAAACATTAGCAGCTACCTGTGTGGATAATGTTAGCTACAGCACAGGTTGCCTACCTGTCTGAAGTCTGAGGAAGCACCTTGATGCTCCACACTAATGTTCATGCAGGTTTCTGGACAAATTAAACCAGGTGTGGATACTTCAGGAGTGCTGGGAGATTGGAGCATTCCCAGCAAATACACTGGGAGGAGCCGATGGGTAGTTCAGGGGACATGGGAGAGTGGAGACTTTATAGTTTAGTTTTTACCATGACGAAAAAATAGTTTGATATAAAGAGAAAAAACGTCTTCTTATATCGAAAATACTTACACATGTACACATGCATATGCATACATACATGTATACACAAAACATACACATACATATACTTATACATACACGTACATACAAATGCATATACACAAATACAGTATATACACAAATTTGAACATCCACAGTTCTATCACAACTGGGCATCTGCTGAAGAAGATCATGATATACGAGCGAAAGCACCACAACAGCTACTGAGTGAATAAATCCTCCCAATTTGAGTCTGTAACTGTCACTTTAAGACATCTTCTATAATCAGCTGTTACACTACGATATGATCACATGACCACTGTTGTTGCTTCTGTAGGTGGCCTGCTGCTGAAGATGACTGGATTGGTGTCTGACCTATCAGAAGGAAGCAAACGGATTTCTGAGGCTGTGATTGGTGGAACGGCTCTGTCAAAGTTTCAGGCCATGATGGAGGCTCAGGGCGTGGCCAAACAGACGGCTCAGACGCTATGCTCCGCCTCCACAGACTACTTCAGTGTCCTGAGAAAATCTGAGCATCAGACTGAACTAAAGACTCCTGAAGACGGTAAGAAAAATACTATTAGAGAATATATTTCTCTGAAAATCAATATATAACTTTGTTTAGGGCTGAAACCAATGATTATTTTTGTTATCAGTTAATTCTCTCGATTAATCGTTTGGTCTTTAAAATGTCAAAAAATAATGAAAATGACTGTTATAGTTTAGAGTCAAAGGTGACGTCATCGGGTGTCGTGTTTTGTCCAAACATCACACCGATATCTCAAAATATTGATTTAACTGCCACGAATGGCAAGAAAACACAGTCAATCATCACATTTTAGAAGCTGAAACCAGCTAATGTTTGACATTTTTGCTTAAAATAATGATTAAAGAATGATCTAAACAGTTGCTGATTAATTATCTATGGCTCAACTAATCGATTAATTAACTAATCATTGCAGGACTGTTTTGAAAACTCTCCCTGCTGCTATATTTTAAAAAACGCTCAGACATCCAAAAATGTATGAATTTATGATCTATCAAACCAGGATGGTGTGATAGATCATTTTGTTGCATTAAAGATTTGCTATTCTGCAAGTCTCAGATGTCAGAGTGTCCTTAAACGCACCATCAGGAGAGTTTCTTTAACCTGTATTAAGATGATAAAAAAACTTTGACCAGAATTAACAACAGCGGTGGGAAACGTATCAGACGAGTCTTTACTTAAGTAAAAATAACAATACTGCAATATAAAAAAAACTCCATTACAAGCAAAAATCCTGCATTCAGAATTTGGCTTAAGTGCTCATTGTTAAGAACAGCCCCTTTCTAAACATCATTTTAATGTTGTATCTGGTTGCAATGGAGCTCAGATAAATGATGATGTCATCTTTCATTTTCTAAAATTATAAGCGTACTAAAAACAAAAACATGATTTTTAAGCCTCTTTCCACTTTTATTCAAATACAAATACAAATAATTTTGCTGCCTCAACAAATACAGATACAAATACAGATACAAATACTGGGCCCCTCTGCACATCCCTAGTGTATATATATATACATATATATGTATCCCTAGTGTATATATATATATATATATATATATATATATATATATATGTGTGTGTGTGTGTGTGTATATATATATATATATATATATAGTTACTTTCCACTGCTGATTTACAGCTCTGTATCATTGCTGAGGGCATATTCATATTTCTCCAAAATGTGAAGGAAAACTATTTTAAGCTTCATTACACTGATAAATAACAGTGTAAAGTAGATTAAATGTATTGCATATTATTGATTGGTGTGCTACATTGGTCTGTAAAACATCAGAAAGTGTCTATAAATGATTATTCATACCCAAAGCTGAATTATTTAAACTACTTCTTTTTAACTGACCAACAGTTTAAACCCTAAAAATATTCACTTTACTATCAAAGAAGATTAAAAAAAACAGAAAATATTCACATTTTAGTAGCTGGAAGAAATACATTTTTACGCATTTATGCTTAAAACATAATAATTATTTAATTATAAAATGGTTTCTGATTCATTTTCTTATTGAATTTATTTTGTTGGGGGATAAAAAGATAAACATGGCCTCAAAATCATTAAATCTGAAGATACAGGATATTGATTGGACAGTGAAAATGGGCCTTTAGACCCAAAATAAAACATCGTTAACAACAAATAACTGATCATTGATTAGTTGTCTGTCTGTCGTCCTGCAGGAGTCGTCGTGGACGTCGATGGTTTGGCTTTAGCTGAAGTTCTTCATAAACTGGGGGCGGGGCGATCAAAGGCCGGACAACCTATCAATCGCAGCGTGGGGGCGGAGCTACTGGTGACGCTGGGTCAGAAGGTCACAAAAGGTGAGAGGTCGATGATGATGATTTCATATGATTTCTCATGAACATGTACTGTTTGTATCACTTTACTAAAGCCAAAGACATTATTAACTTAATTGTATTGATGTCTAAAATATATATTCATAATTCAAATTTCTCCAATCACAAACTTTTAATTTTAGTCTTTTAAATTGATTTCCAGCAGGATATTAAAACACTCTATGTACCTTATTTAATATTTGTTCATGTGAATTTCACAGTAATGTTTGTCGTCTGTCTCAAAACCTCTGGCTGTGTTTGATGTTTTTGCTAAAGGATCAGTCTGGCAATTTTCTATATTTTTCTTATTGTCAACAAATCTCATGTTTGGATCCAAACCAACAATGAACTGATCTACTAAGTATTGTGTGTGTATCAAAGCCTGATATATCTTATTCCTCCGTTGTTGTCCAAAAACTATTAAAATCACATCAGTGAGTCACACCGCTGCACTGGGTGACATGTTCCTTCATCATGAAGAGTTTGGTCACATTAGTTTGTTTAGAAACGGCTCCAAAGACTAATAACAGCGTCACGTTTTCAGTCTCCAGAGAGTAGTTCTGTGTAAGGCAGACGCTACTGAGCATGTGCAGGAACACGGTTCTGTTTACAGCTTCATTAGCTTGTTGTGTTTCATGTCACAACCTCTTGACTTTTTACTACATTATAATTCCAAAGACTGAAAACATGAGCACTTCTCCTTTAAGTGTTCAGTAAAGTTCCTAAAAAAAAAAATAAAACAAACCTCTTGGATGTTATTTTGTTATTTGTGTGTTTTCAGGTGTCTCCTGGTTGCGGCTCCATTATGAGGATCCGGCTCCGACTCCAAACCAGATCGATCAGCTGCAGAGAGCTCTGACTCTGAGATCAGACCAAAACACACAAACACGTCACAAACACAGTTTGGTGAAAGAACTGCTGCTCCCTCAATAACACACAGTTTCACACTTTATTAACTCGTAAATACTAACAAACACGATCGATAACAAATGTAAAAAAGTTTCATGTAATTCTAACATAACAACATTTTTTCATTCATGATAACGACAGAAATCAGAGTTTAAATCTGCCTGTAAAAATGACAACATGTTAATAAACTAACTAGTTGGTGTAGTTTAGTTGTTAGTTGGAAAGTTTTCAGTGTGAAAGACAAAAAGATAAAATCTGAAACTGAAAGCTGAACTACTGAAAAAAAATAACTACACAACAAAACTATAAATAAGTGTATGAGAAGCAACATGATGTCCATGAAAAGTAATTTGTATTCATTTTTGGAATTTCTTTGAATAAATACACATATATATATATATTTTCATTTTATATTTTATTTTTATTTTATATACTCTTCTCTGTGATACACGCAGCTCTCTGTTGAGCCAGAGGAAAAAAAATAAAATCTGAAACTGAAATATTTATATATTCATTTTAAAAATATATATATAGAATTGTTGGGATGTGTATATGAAATGATTAAAATAATATATTAAAAGAAATTCTAAAATCTGTTTGAAGGTCTGAATTGGAAAAACAAAAACAAAAAACAAAAAAATTAAACATTATTTTAATTTTTTTGTTTTTTTTTATTTTAAGACCTGCTGGCCTCCTGTCTGAAGAGAACAAATATTTTACATTTATAAGTAATTTACCTCCATAAAAGGGACATTTAAGTTTTTATTTTTCAAAAAATGTTCACATATATTTGATTTGCTTGATGAAGAGTGAAAATATCTTTAAGACAAACCTGAGCATCTTTTTATTTTACATATTTTTTAAGTGTTTATTTCAGGCGTTTTGTGTTACATTTTGGTTTTTTTTTGTTTTGGACCAACAACAAAACAAGAAACATCCACCGTCTGTTGCAGCTCTGAAGCTTTATGTTGAAATCCGTTTGTTGTGATGCAGCTGTCTGACCAGCAGAGGGCGCCAAGACCAGATTAAAAAAAAGGATTGATATGATATTTTATTCTATGATCATTTAGAGTATTTTAACATTTGTTAAAGGTTTTCTGTGTGTAGCAGGTTACAAGTGTGTTTCATTGTGTAATCCTGTATTGTGTACTAACAATAAAACTGAATATTAAACCTTATTTTGCCTCAATTTCATGTTTTAAAATACTTGAATGTTTTTTCCTCAGTTCCTATGATAGATTCTGTCTCGCAGCTCCAATCAGCTCATAAACATTTTCTTGAGAAAGGTCATTAGTTCATATGTGAAGTCTTTTCTCTTCTGTTTTCTAAAATTATCCTCAAATCTTTCACATTAAGCCACGACAACGTCATCCAACTTTAAACTGCTTTAGTTTCCTAAATAAACTCAGAGGTTTGGTCACAATATGAGAAGTAAACAATCACAATCTGACAGAAAGACTCGAAGGATATAAAAAAAAAAAAGCTCATCGAACAACAATTCACTTCTTTATTTATTTATAAAAAAATACAAACAGAAAAGTGTCACTACAGGAGTCTGACACTGAGTGAAACTCAGAACAGGTCTATGAAAACACACAAGCACACAACTCAGTCATGCTGTCATTTAGACTCCTGTTGCCATGGAGACGGCGGTCCTGCAGCAGGTGGTGGTAATAGGGGTGCGGGGGGGGGTGGTAGGGGTCAGAGGTCAGTGGACGACAGAGTTGAGCGGTTCAGCTCTGATGTTTCCAAGATCCAGAGTTGAGTCTGTCTCCTCGTCGATCTCCCCGATCACCGCCCTGCAACACACACACACACACACACACACACACACACACACACACACAGGAAGTTATAAATAAAGACATGAATCAGTATTGATGGAAAATTAAAAGGAGATTTAATTTTTCCTTTTACAGACTCTGATACTATTAACTTGACTCTGAAATCATCGTCCACTTTAAAGGACGAGTTCACAATGTTTCAAGTGTGTCTTAAACCAGCAGTCAGGTGTCCATAGTAACAGTGAAAGAGGTTTTCCTCGCTGTAATCATTCCTCCTGTTCATACTGGATATTAAAAGATCCTTCAAATGTGCTTTCAGTGTAAGTGATGGAGGCCAAAATCCACAGTGTGTCCACACAGTCATTTAAAAGTCTCTGTGAAGCTTATATGAGGCTTCAGCAGTCTGAGTTAGTCATATCAAGTGGATATCTGACACATTTACAGTCTTTTTAGCATCAAATTCCCTCTTTGTGTTTCCCTGTTGAGCTGCAGGTGGAAGTATAGTAACAAAAAGACTTTAGCACTAACTGTAAACTAGTGCTAAAGTAGACTGTAAACTGTAGACTGTAACGTTGAAAGATATCTACTTGATTTGACTCATTTGACGCTTCATATTATTCATTTTTGCACAGGAGGAGGACTGTGGATTTTCTCCTCCATCACTTCCATTGTAAGGTCATTATGAAGGGATCTACTAATGGTCAGTATGAACAGGAGGAATGATTACAGCAAGAAAGACATGTTTCAATGTTCATTTGGGCTCCTGACTGTTGTTTTAAGACACATGAAACATTGTGAACCCGTCCTTTAAATCATCAGTGTTAGAAACTATCACTCACACGTTGTCGCCCCTGACGATGTAGAGTCCCAGCACCACCTGCTCCACGCCCTGACTGGAGCTGAACACTCGCTCGTGACTCTCGTCCAGGATCAGGTTGATGGTCTGATCGAAGCCCTTCAGAGTGCCCTGAACGCACCACACACACAGATTACATCACATTCGTTTGACAAGCAGACGTCGTCTCTTCCAAACAAACAGAAGAGAAAACAACACTGGTGGACAAAATAATCCTCACGACTCTGGAAATATCTTCAAAACTGTCGGAAATGTTGCTAAACGACTTCCTCAGCTTTAAACAGACTTTAGCTCTGTGACTCAAATGTAATAATAATTAAGGCTGGAACTAATGATTACTTCCTTAATTACATTTTTAATTATTTTGTTTATAAAATGTCAGAAAACACTAAAAAAAAAAAAAAAAGTGCCCGTTATAATTTCCCAGAGGTTTTCTTTTTGTTTGACCCAAAAACTCAAAATACATTTTCAGTTTACTATCAAATATGACAAAGAAAATAATTAAATCACATTTAAAAGTTGAAACCAGCAAACAATTGATTGATAAATCGATCAATTGTTTGGTCTATAAAATGTCGATCACTGCTTCCCAAAACCCAAGTTGACGTCCTTAAATTCTGTCGTAGAGGAAAACCAGAAAATATTCACATCTGAGAATCAGAGAATTTTGGCATTTTTGTTTAAAAAAAAAAAAAAAAAGACTAAAACTATTTTCGAATTATCAAAATGGTACCACAGCACTCACTAGTTTCTTTACATTTGCATATTTTAGGTTTAAGTTCGTTATTTAGTCTCTTTATGTTGCCTTGTTACATGTTGTGTATCATCTCTTGGCTGTTACAACACATGAATTTCCTTCAGGATCAATAAAGAATCAAACTGTCTAGTTGCCTATTAATTTTAGATTAATTATCACAGCTCTAATAATAATAATAATACAAGAGAGGCACAAACTGGGACTAGAAAAACTATAATCGGTTCGACTCTGAAATGTCTTAAATCAAGTCAAATGTTTATTTTTGTTCGAAGAGTCCAAACCAGAGACAAAACACGTAATAATAATAAACTAACAGTATATGAATGAGAAAACTGTGTCAGATACAGAAGCTGGAAAACTATTTATCAAGTAAAAGTACCAATACAGCAAAGTAAAAATACTCCATTACAAGTAAAAGTCCTGCATGAAAAAAATCCTACTACAGTAAAAGTACATAAGTATTATGAGCTCGATGTAGTTAAAGTATTGCAGTAAAAGTACATAAGTATTATGAGCTTAATGTAGTTACAGTATTGCAGTAAAAGTACATAAGTATTATGAGCTTGATGTAGTTAAAGTATTGCAGTAAAAGTACATAAGTATTATGAGCTTGATGTAGTTAAAGTATTGCAGTAAAAGTACATAAGTATTATGAGCTTGATGTAGTTAAAGTATTGCAGTAAAAGTAGTGGTTTGGTCCCTCTGACTGATATATTATTATATATGACATCATTAGATTATTAATAGTGAAGCATCAGTGTTAGAGCAGCATGTTACTGTTGTAGCTGCTGGAGGTGGAGCTAGTTTACACTACTTTATATACAGTTAGCTAGTTTGGTCCAGTGGTTCCCAACCTAGGGGTCAGGCCCCTCCAAAGGGTCAGCAGATAAATCTGAGGGGTGGTGAGATGATTAATGGGAGAGGAAAGAAGAAAAAACAAAGTTCTGATACACAAATCTGTTTTCAGTTTTTGGACTTTTTCTCTAATCTTTGATTTTTGCTGAAATATTGGATCATTTGAACATTTATTGAAATGAAAGCATGTGAGAAGTTTAGAGGGAAAAATCACTATTTGGTGGAGCTGTTAACAACTCATAGACATGTGAAATGTGACCCCGACTACACACTGCTTTTTGTAAGACGTCAAAAGCCAAAAAGGTTGGAAACCACTGGTTTCATCTTTAACAATGTGTTGTATTTTAAAAGCTTGTTATATTATCCATTGTGTCAAATCTTCATCTGAATCTGTAGTGGAGTGGAAGTATAAAGTAGCATCACAGGGAAATACTCAAGTAAAGTACAAGTACATCAAAATTGTACTTAAGTACTTAAGTACAATACTTGGGTAAATGTACTCAGTTACTTTCCACCACTTACTAACCGAGAAATGAATACAATCTATTATGAAAACAATAGTTAAAAGGTTTTCTTTAAACTCACCACAATCATCCTGCCGTCTGATGTGACGATGGCCACAGTACCTGAGTCACACCGAGTTAAAGAAATAACTCTTTTCTGCACAAACACACGTTAAATTCACATTAATAACTTACACAGAAATAACCAGCTGCAGTCACAACCAACATTTAGCTCCAAGCTAACAGAAACAGCCTTCATTCATTCGTTCAGACAGTTAGCATGCTAGCCAGCTAGCAGCGGCAGGATACGGTTAATGTAGCTCTCCAGCGCGGTGGACATGCTGCTTCCTGCCGGGCTCGGTGCTTTCTTTATCCGGCAGCGGTGTTTGTGTCTCCACCGGTTAGCTGATGGTGAAAATGTGCAGAAACGTGACGGAGAAAGAGCAGCGACGGCGGCGGCGGCTAATGGCAACAAAACACCGGAGAACAGACAGGAGTCATCGAGCACCGAGCAGGCAGGAGAACGGAGCACCGAGCAGTGACGTCACATCCGGTTTAACGGCCATTTATTGAACCAAAACTTTTTAAATAAACTAAAATCTATTATAAATAAACTTTAAAAAATAAATACATACGTTTTTACACAATTATTCAAATAAAATACAGACATCTGTGATATACAGAGCAGCAGGAAGCAGCCACGTTTACTAATATACCAAAGTATGGAAGTCCAATACTGCCATCAAAAAAAGAAAGGAGTTAGCATGTTAAAAAAAAAATACTTGTGTTAAGTAAATAAAAAAAGCACATCTTTTCTAGGAGTGTGAGAAATAAGGCACCTTTTGGAAATCAATCACTCCCTCCAGGAAATTATGTGATCACAATAATTAACGCAAATTCAAGAAATCTCCCCAGTATTTGCAAGAACTTGCAGTTTTGATAAATTACCACAGCTCTTCCACATGAAATGGCCAAATCAACAGACCACTTGTGATTTGGACCAATTGTCGCATTCCGTGTCGTGGTAACTTACGCCATCGCGCACAGCATGAATTCAGCAAGGATATAAATGGAACTCAAGTACCGTATTTTCTTTTTTATGTAACTTTGAGACCGTGTTTCTCATGTTCTGAAAATAAATTTAAAAATTAGCACTAAAATATATTTTTTCTGGTATGCAGTATGCGTTTTATCAAAGGAAGCAATTACACATGACTCTTCATTGTTAGTAGTAAAAATCAAATTATTTTCCTTTGCTTGCAATTTTTCCAAAGTCCCACAATTTTACCGCAAAAAAGAACAAATAAAACACTGCAATTATATAGTCTTTTTGTTTTGTTTTATATGCTTGTGGCCTGGGGTGGGCGAATGGGGAAATGTGTGGACTGCATTGCTTACAGTATCTACAGTTTAATTAAATGGAAAATAATAATAAAACTATGCTGCAAAAAAAGTAAAAAAAATGAATTGAAATATAATAAGTCAATCAATCTCCTCAATATTACTGAACATATAAACTCTCCTGGATAATGTAACAATCCTATCCTAAGGTTTATATTATGACCACTGGTTTCAATTATTTCAACTTTGTTTCTGAGAAATCGCGTTTTGTCTGTGATTTTAGGGGATGGCTATGAATACTACAATACCCATGAGCTTCTACCACCATTGTGATGGAGAAGAAACCAGTCAGAGGGGCGAATTAAAGTGTAAGTAATTAAAAATGCTTTGTCACTAAAGTCAGGAACAAAACGAAACTTCACAGCTCTTTATTATGTAATGATCTTGACTTATATCTCATTATTTTGACTAATAAGACTTAATATTTTGACTCAGTATCATAATTTTTACTAAACATCATCATTCTGAAATAGCATCTAATTTTGACTTACTGCATGTGTTTTCATGTTGTTTTCATTTGTAGCAGTTGTAGTATTAGTGATTGTATCTGGCTAGTTAAGTACTACCTGTATTAGTATCAAGATTAATAGATAATATTACCAGTAGTAGTGCTGGTATTTACAGGAGTTGTAGCACTGGGAGTAACCTTGTAGTAGCAGAAGTACTGGTAGTACAGTACATGTAGTTTAACACTAGTACTGTAAATTATTTTATCAATGTGTTGACATATTTGTTTAGTATATATTATGCAAATTATATTATAGTGCTTATATTTTGTATTGGCTTCTTGAATTTCTTGTCACGTCTGTTTTATTTCTATGTTTTTCATGCTGTTGTACTTTATACTGTATGTGTGCAAACAATGTGTTTTTATTTGATTGTATAATGACATTGTTTAATATATATATTAATATTTAATATAGTTTGCCCTTATCTAGGTCCTATTTTGTTAAGGATGGTAATGGCAATGATATCAACATCATGTTATGTGTAAATGTCCTAATCAAACTGATGATTTTAAAGACTTTTCCCGTGGTGCCACATTCAGGACAAACCTGACATTTCAGAGGTTGCTCATAGATATTTAGGCTTTTAGTCTTGTTATCAGCAGCAGATTTTTCTACCACTGCCAATACCAACATTCCCAGTTAGAAAACAGGTAAAAAAAAAAATGAAGCAATAAACACCCAAATCACTAAATCCACCCTGATTGTTATATCTTGAACGAAAAACAAATTTCTGTCTAGTGCTCCTTCTCATTGCACTTGTACTTGGTCAGCAGCTACTTGAGAATTTGTACCATGGCTTTTTCAAAGTCACTGTCCTCTTAACGCTTGATTATCTCGCCTCGCTTGAAAATCGCTTTGGATAAAAGCGTCTGCCAAATGACAAAATGTAAAATGTAAATAATCCTGAAAACTACAACATGAAACAAGTTTGTATCTTGTGTGTGTGTTTATGTATGTTTCTGTGTGAGACGACACATGAATCCAGTCCTCCCAGCAGGTCTTCATCTTTATTGTTGCTCAGTAGTCGTCCATACAAAGGGGGGTGGAGGAGAGCAGTGGAGCCCGACAGGACAAACAGCAGGAACGTCATGCTACCAAAGTATTAAATTTGTACAAAAATACTTTACAACATCCCTGTTCCTTTAAAGAAAAATACAGTTTGGTTGGTGAAGCTACATGGAAACTAATCTGACCCACTATTTCAAATGGCAGTGCAATGCATGTGTGTGTGTGTGTGTGAGAGTGTGCATGTGAGTGTGTGGGGGCTGAGGTGAATCACTAGAGTGCAAATCCCTGCAATGTTACACACACAAACACACACACACACACATACACACATACACGAACACAGTGTGTATGGCTTTAAATCTCACACATCAAACCCTCCTTAAGCTACGCCCCCTCCGCTCTGTGGCTCATTCTCATTGGTGGAACAGTTTGTCTCAAGTCAAGCGCTGCTTCTATGGTAATCTGGTGGATTTTGAGCAGAGTATTTGTGTAATATTAACCATGTGCTAAGTGAATACTAGCTCTGTTAGCCAGGTGTTAGCCTCATGCTAGGTGTGTGCTAACCAGATACTAGCTGTGATAGCCCTGTGCTAACACCTAGCTGTATTGGCACTATGTTAGCTGTGTGCTAACTGAACATTACCTGTGTTTCTCATATGCAAGCCCTCTGTTAGCTTTGTTCTTGTTGTGTGCTAACCATAATCTAGCTATGGTAGCATTGCTCTAGGTCTGTGCTATCCACATTCTAGATGTATTAGCCACAGGTTAGCAGTGTGCTTACTGAGTATTAGCTATACTAGCCTTGATTTAGGTCTGTGCTGACCATATGCTACCTATGTTAGCCAAGTGTTGGCTGTGTGCTAGCCCTATGCTAACACATAGCTCTGTTTGCCTTTGGTTAGCTGTGTTCAAACCAAATATTAGCCATACTAGCCAGGTGTTACCTTTGTGCTCGGTATGTGCAAACTGAGCAGCAGCTATATTTAACAGGTGGTAAACATGTTCGCTAGGTAATTGGTGTTAGCTGTCTGCTAAGTGTGCGTTGACCTTATGGTAGCCACATTAGCTTTATGCTAGCTCTGTGCTCAGTGTTTGCTAGTCACATGCTAACCATATTCTAGCACTGTGCTTCAGATTCAGAACTTCACAGTTTAAGTTTTGGACGGAGCAGGACAGCCAATGACAGCTCTCCACACAGTAACAGCCAATCACAACTCTCAACGCAGTAAGATCCGATCACAGCTCTCCTATAGGTTGTTCGGCTCACAGAGGGTTTTTACTGGTCAGTGATGTTGAGGGAGGGTTCTGATTGGCCAGTTTGAATAGTGAGTTCAGAGTGAGGTGGGAGCAGGAAGATGTTGACATCACTCACACACACACACACGCACACGCACGCACGCACGCACGCACGCACACACAGTTCACCGTTTAAACAGGGTTTTTTTTCTTGTGTAACATCGTTATTTCTGTGGTGATGAGGTGAAGGTTTTCAGGGTTTCATGGTTGTCATGGGAACAGCGACGGGACCGAACCATTTTTTAATCTATTTTACATCTTTTCAGGTTCAGTCGCCATGGAAACAAACAAACAGAGAAAACTGACAACAATCAATCAAAAACACACCGATCGATTAGCATAATAGATCACTGTTACGGGGGAGGGCGGGGGGGGGTTGGGGGGGGGGTCAGGGTGGGGACATGCTTGGCTTCTTCCCGGGAGCTGATTGGTTGATTTGTGTGTAGAGGAAAACCAATCACAGCCAGGCAGGGAAGCGCTTGTTTTCTCTGTTCTGATTGGTTCCAGCCAATCAGCTGAATCGCTCAGAATTTCTCTCTGTCAGTCAGTCAGTCATCCTGGCTGCCGATTGGTCGAGGGAAGAAGGAGGGGTGAAGGGGATGGGGGGGGGGGGGGCTTAACTGGCCTTGTGTTTAACACACATAACACACACATACACACACAGACACGCACACACACATACATACATACATACACACAGTGTGGCCAGTCCAACAGGTGTAAACAGTAGAAAAAGTTTCTTATTGAACTGCTCAGTGTTATCATCATCATCATCATCATCATCATTATCATTATTGTCATCATCATTATTATTACTCTTCCAGTCTGCAGCTTTTTCATGGCACAGAACTAAAATTTAAAACCAGTAAACGCTCAGTGTCTGTCCATCTTCATCAGGGATGGTCCGATCAGTATCAGCTGATGTTCATTAGAAACCACTTGATCGATTTTTCTTTTTAAAATTAACAGGTAATAAAAAAAACAGTCAATAAATGTCCCTCCACACTGTTTACGCTGCCAAATCTCTACTACAAAGGCTGGGTTTCATTTGAAATTTGTCGATACTGACGACAGAAGTGATACTTTTTGGTTTTGATTGTGTTTTGTTTTGTTTATCCTGTTAAGTTTTTTCTTCGATGTATGCAGCAGGTGGTATTTGTTTTGTTTTTTTTAATGAACATATAAGTGTTATTTAGTTTTGCAGTTGTTGGCTATGTATCGTTTGTTTCTGTACATGCGTGTGTCTTGTCTTTGTGCCCAAATGTTCAATAAAAATAAACAATGAATAAAAAACAAAACTTTTTTAAATCCCCTAATTTGAGAAATGTTGACGCATTTTTCTAAACTTTTCAAAACTCCAGATGAAAATTGGCATATTTTTGTTGAGAAAACAATCTCACGACAAGATCAATTTAGTTCTGGAGCTTAAATCATATCGCAGGAATTTGTCAAGTTGTCCTGAACCTGTGGATGTTGGCTTAAAAGTTTCTAGACTCTTGGAAACAACAGTTGAGAAAACGGATTGTTCCCCTCATGTATTGAGGTAACCATCAGTTTCTCTAAAAGATAATTAACCAACAGTGTTTGAAAAATTGTTAAAAATTGTGCAGCGGACGGAATATTTTTTTACCCAGGCGGTTAGAAGAGTCTTTGAGGATTCTGAAAATACCGTCAAAACAACGGTAAGTGCTTTTAGTTTTTCAAACATCACCTGTTCATTATCTTTGAGAGACCTTGTGGTGAAATTGTTTCCGAGCTCAAGAATTAACTTTGAACCTCAGCTTGGCAAAATTTAAAAGCAATCTCATTAAAGATGAAGTTTACAATCCCGATCATATATTTGATACCAATTTTCGGTTGGTAATGTACAACACATTGCTATATACGCATTTCAGTCAGTACCAAAACTCTATTGATATTTGATACCCAGCCCTTACATCCACCTCACATACTCTGATATATCTCTTGATTGTAGTCATGGTTACAGTTACCATGACCATCATCTCTACGTAAACAAACTGTTTCGTTCAACTAACTGTAACCTTGCTACCTTATTTTGTCACATGGTTCGGTGAGGTTTGTACAAGTATTTTCTAACCACACACAGACTAGTGATGAGTGGACGATACCCTGTGAAGCTTTTCAACCAAAAGATTGAGATTCCTTACTCCAGTTCCGTAGTTTCCAGAGGAACTAATTGCATCCTGTTGTATCCCTCTTTGTGTTTCCAATAATAACACAAAGTCACCCTGTTGTTCTTTGTATTTACTGTTGATGACTCAGATGTTTCAGTTAGATGTAATGAAGTGTTTGATGGTTATTTATTTCTGCTGTGGAAACATCTAACTGAAGAGAAACAAGGGACGGTATCTCGGTATTGTCCACCGATCACTAACTCAAACTCTGCGGTGATGCTGTAGCATGCTATAAGCTAACGCAGAATTTTTTTGGATTACCCTGCATTCAAGTAGCTGCATCTTATTGTGGTCTTACCGATCCCACCCTTCCAGACCCTTATCCTAACCTGAACTACACCAAACCCTTCCGAACCAACCATCTCTCATTTTGAACTTAACGCAACCATTTTTAATTTCCTACTTGAACTTTATCATCTCAAGAATCGCACTTAACCATTGCCATCTTTAATCAGTCCCTCCAGGAAATTGCGATTTTGCGATTGTAATAACACAAATTCAAGAAATCTTCACAATATTTGCGAGAGCTTGAAATTTTGCTAAATTACCGCAACTTTTCCGCATGAAATGGCCAAATCAACAGACCGCTTGTGATTTGGACCAATTGTCGCATTTCGTGATTCAGGCGCACATTCATGTGGAAGATGGAAAAATCTCACCAGCCAACAAAAATTACTGCCGTAGACCAAGCAAAACAATTCCCAAATGTTTTGGGAATTGCGGAGGGAAACTGTTTTAGTAGTAGTTTTAGTAGATTAGTAGACCATGTGTTGTGCATATTGAGGTGAAAGTTTATTTAATAAAGGCTTATAAATGGAACTCAAGCATAGTATTTTTTTTTAAATTTAACTTTGAGCCCATGGTTCATGTTACGAAAATACATGAAAAATTAACAATGAAATATAGTTGTTTCTGTGTGATGGTGAAGAATAAACTTTGGACCTCATGGACAGGAAGTACCTAGTATGCAGATTTTAACATCTACAAGTCCACAGCTTGACATTGACTCCTGTGAAATGATTTAAGAAGTTTTTGTGTAGTGTTTTGGAGAAAAATGTTAATTTTTTTCAATATTTCTCAAACTAGCGCATTGAAAAGGCATTGTTTTTTTTACTCTTCATTGGTAATATTCTTTTTAAATTACATTATTTTCCTTTGCTTGGATTTTTTCCCAATTCCCACAATTTTATCACAAAAAGAGCACATAAAACATATCGCAATTTTTGAGAAAAGTCGCTGCAAAATCCAGTGTTTTTGGCCACAATAATCACAAAAAACTCCTGGAGGGACTGTTTAATCTAAAACCTGAACCCGACCATAACTTTGCTTCAAAAATTCTCTGGAAATGCAACAAACATGGGGCAGCACCACTGCTACAAGACCAGGACTTGGACATAAAGCCAAGTTTTGAGGGTTTCTTTGTGTAAAAAGCGAAAAAGAAGTCGATCAGTGTTTGATCCTAATGACATCAGCCCTAAACATTCTGATCGGATCATCCCTTGTCTCCTTGGCAACCTGTCAGTCCATCAGCAGGTTCTGGATTCTGGACTGGATCAGTCCCATCAGTCTTTGTGCTGCTGTGGTTCTTGGCCAGTTGAACCAGTGGCCAATGGTTCTGGTTCTAGTGAGACCAGATGGACCAGGAGCCAAGGTTCTGGACTCATAGAAGCAGCGGTCATAGCTCCGGCTCAGTACCTGTGGTTCTCCAAGACCATGAACCAGAACCAGTAAGACTATTGGCTGCGGCTCTGGCTTCAGTAGGACCAGTAGCCATGGTTCTGTTACCACTAAGACCAGAACCAATGTGTCTTGGACCAGTAAGACAATTGGCTCTAGTTCCAGTTGGACCAGTAGCCATGGTTCTAGGTTTGTAGAACCAGTAACCATTAATCTTGGACCAGTAAGCCTGGCGGCTCTGGCTGTGGTTCCAGTTAGGATCAGTAGTTATAGTTCTGGTTCCAGTGAGACCAGTTGGACCAGTGTGCAGAACTGGTTCATTGCTCGGGTCCATCAGTGTGCTTTCAGGCTGCTTTAGCAGTTCAAGGGTCAAACTTTAGTGGTCAAGGGTCAAAGTTCATCCAGAAGGTGTGTGTAGCACCATGTGGGGGTCCACTCTGAACCAGTTTGGACGGGTCTAAACCAGTTTAAGTCAGCTTTGTTATACTGTTCTCCTCGCTGACCTCTCCAGTTCAGTCTGGTTACCAGTTTAATCCAGTTTGATCCATTTTTTCTCTGCTATAAGGATTTATTATTCACAAGCCCCGCCCCCAGCCCTTCACCCGGTTGGCTCCACTTGATTGGACCACCGTCCTCCCCCTGGCCAATGGGGAGCTCCGACGGTCCCAGCTCGCTGCCGATTGTCTGAGGAGAGTGGCTGCTGTTGGTGGTGCCGTCCGTGTGATTGGCCAGCAGGCTGGCGGCAGAGGAGGCGGGGTTTCGGCTGATGACAAGCTCCAAGTGGTTTGAAGACTCAGCGATCAGAGGAACGACGAGGCAGCAGTCAAAGTCCCTCGTCCGGACGTGGTTTATCTGAAGACAGAAAACTTAATTAATTAATTTAGAGGGAAACAAAGGCTTTAAAAAGATTTAAAATGCTAATGCTAAATGAAAACAAATCAAACGCTGAAATGCAGTGAAATACAATACACATTGTTATTTGTATTTCCTTTTCATGTAAGAATTTACTGTCATAATTAGCTTAAAAACATGTTAAAAGGTAAGTTATTTAGGTTTTTGAACTATAAATTAATTGTCTCTTCATTTTAACTTTCTGAATCCTGACTATTTTGTAGGTTTTTTTTAGGTGTTTTGTTTTGTAGCGTTAAAATCAACTTTAACTTTAACATATGCAGGGGAGCTGTATCATACATGTCAAAAACATTCAACTGTTTTTCATTTAATTATGACGCAGTAAATGCATACATAAAAAGGAAATATAAATAACAACGTGCATTTCACTTTATTTAAATGCTGAATGATTTTTTTATTTTATTTGGGCATTTTTAATCTTCCATACTCTACTGAGGGATTAAGGAAGTGTGCCCATGATGCTGGTGGTTTGTCCTGTTAGGTGTGGATGTATTTGTGTTGTTTTACCTGAAGTATTCGGTCGTAGGCTCTGAGGCCGCCCTGCTCCGCCGGTCCACCTGGTCGGATGTTATTAACGTAGACGCCGCGGTCCAACATACCGTCAGAAACGCTGAAGCCGAAATCCTCGAGATCCGAGGCCTTCTCTAGAGTCAGCTTCACACACAAACACACACACCATTAACCACAAACCAAGAACAACTTACTGACACCACATTCTGCTGTAATTACGCTGAGCTCAAATTACTTATTTGACTTATTTGGTGTCTATTAATTGGTGTCAATTGGTAATTTGGTGTGAACAAGTGATTCTGGACACAGCACGGTCTTGCTTTGTGGATGGATTAATGCTAATCGGTGAACAGTGAGGCTGATATCAATTAGAGCTGCAATAATTAGTCGATTAAATGATTAGTCGATCAGAAAATTAATCAGCAACTGTTTTGATAATTGGTTCATCATTTCAGTCATTTTTCAAGCATAAATGCCAAATATTTGATGGTCAAGTATGACAGTTAATTGAATATCTTAACATTTCAGACTGTTAGTCAGACAAAACAAGCAAATTAAAGACATCAACATTGACTCTGAGAAACTGTAAATACCATTTTTCACTATTTTTTAACATTGACATTAATCAGCTAATTGGGAATAATAATCGGCAGATTAATTGACAGTGAAAATAATCGTTATTGGCGCCATAAAGTTCAGGCTGCATTGTTCCCTGTGAATCTCTGTGTGTCTCAGTCATGTAAATACATGTAAAACACCTTTAGTAGTATCACAGATTTAAAATCATAATAATAGTAACTTTAGTGTTAATGTCTTTGTTTTGGGATGAAATGTCACCTTGTGCAGTTCCACAGGGTTTTGGTTCAGGATCTCGTTGACTTCCTGCCTCATCTTCCTCATGGCAAAGGCTCGGCGCTGAGGGTCAGAGGGCAAGGTGTTTGACCGAGGAGTCACCTGGGAAAATCCACAGGAAGGATTCTTTAAAATGTTAAAAATACAAAACTTTCCAGATAAGAGATAAAAGGACACAGGTGTAACAGTGAAGGTCAGAGGTCAGAGGTCACCGTTGGTCTGGAGCTGCTGCGTTCCTGGAAGCTCGCCTGGCGTCCCAGTGTGCTGCGCAGGGGGGTGGGGTCATGGTTCAGACTGAGGGTGGAACCTGACATGATGGTTGCCTGGAGACAGCCAATCAGAGACAGACAGTTAAAAACATCCAATCAGAGACAGAAAATCAAAACCAATCAGCTGGAATCCATTGATCCATCACAAAACATGGACGGTAAAGACAACCTGGGAGTATGACCTTTGACGTCAGCTGCCATGATCACACCAGGAGAGGACAGATTTCTACTGAAAGGATCAACTGACAGATTCTATTGTTGCTTCTTGTGATGGGATTTACGTCTGCTGCTCTACTGACAGCTTCTTTTATTTTGACTGGATCTACTAGCATGATCTGCTGACCGTTATCGCTACACTCAGGATCTACTGTTGTTTGTACTGACAGGATCTACTACTGCTTCTACTGACAGATTTATTGACCTGATCAATTGCTGTTTATTTAGGATAGATCTACTGAGAAAATCTACCCATTCGTACTTGTTTCTACTGAGACTGCGTCACAGAGTGAATCTATTGTTTCTGACTTTCTATTTCTAGGATCGCCCGTTGTTTCTGAGGATGGGATCTACTGTCGTCTCCCTTAACAGGATCCACTGATGAGATCTATTGCTGTTTTGTTATGACTAGATGCATGAACATTATTGCTACTCATAGGATCTACTGCTGTTTGTACTGACAGGATCTACTACTGTTTCTATTGACAGATTTACTGACAGATCTACTGATATTTATATAGGCTACAGTAGATCTACTGAGATACTTGTTTCTACTGAGAGGATCCACTACTACATCTATAGAGTGAATCTATTGTTGCATCTTCTGATAGAACATACAAACAAAATCTACTGATGTTTAATGATCCACTGTTACTTCAACAGGTAGGATCTACTAATAGAGTCGATCTAGCATTGTTTCTAGTAGCAGGATCTAGTGACATGATCTACTATTGTTTGGATTGACAGGATCTACTGTTACCTCTACTGGTAGGGTCTACTAACAGGTTCCAGCATTGTTTCTAGTAGCAGGATCTAGTAACATGATCTACTATTGTTTGGACTGACAAGATCTACTATTGTTTCTATTGACAGATCTATCTGTTTCTACTGGCAGGATCTATTATTTCAACTGGTAGGATCTACTGACTTGATGTATTGTTATTTTAACTGAAAGGATCGACTGACAGGATCTACTACTTTTTCTACTGACCAATTTACTGACAAGATCTACTGACAAGATCTTATGTTGTTTTCATTGACATAATCTATTTCTGATTCTACTAACAGGTTCCGGCAGTGTTTCTAGTAGCAGGATCTACTGTTGTTTGGACTGACATGGTCTTCTACAGTTTCTATTGATGGATCCACTGACAGGATCTTCTATTGTTTGGAATTAACGGATCTACTTCCGTTTCTATTGACTGATTTACTGACCTCATGTCTTGTTATTTCTACCAAAAATATCTACTTTTGTTTCTATTGACAGAACCTACTGACACCTTATACTGTTGTTTTACTTAAATGATCTAGTTGAAGAATCTATTGCTTCTACAAGAATCTTGAATCAAGATTCTACTTTTGTTTCTACTGACAAGATTCACTTTTATTGACTTGTAAGCTTGCTGGTCTAATGTTTTTTTTTAAAATTTATTTCTACTGAAAATATCTACTTTTGTTTCTAATGTCACGATCCACTGGCAGCTTATACTGTTGTTTTACTCAATCTATCTACTTACAGATTCTACTTCTGTTTCTACTGTTTCACTTTAAGATTCTACTCCTGTTTCTACTTCATGTTTGATGATCGTGTCTAACTTCTTCATCACAGCGAGCCTTCTCACGTCACTCAACAGACGCCCACTTCTCAGCCAATCAGAATCAAGGACTCATCAGACGCATGCATGACTGACAGATCTGCTTCATGACCGGCAAAACAAACTACCCATCAGGCCTTGCAGAAGCTCTCCCAGCATGCCTTGCTCAAACTGCCATGCCCGGTGCCACATGACGTGATTGTTCAGAAGCTGGGTGATGTCACTATGATGTTACAATGACGTCACCATGGTCTGTAGCTTGCTGCCGGGGGTGCAGTTAGAGTCACATTCAAAAACAGCTAACATGTCTGATGTTCGACGACGCTAAAACTCCAGTTACAGAGAGGAGGACAGGAGGAGAATTAGTAGAGGGGAGAAAGGAGGATACCAGAGTGAGGAGGTGTGTCTCCTTTGCAGACTCCTGGAAGAGAAGGAGTCATTTCTTTTTTCAGCCGAGTCACTGAGATACACAGCCGCATTTCTACCCAACGTTTACACATTAATATATTTATATACAGATCTGTCAGCATGAGGAGAATGACGACTAATACAACTAAAACTACTGCTAAAACTACTACAACTGATACTACTGATACTATAGGGCTGGGCAATAATTCAATATTATCCTTTGTCAGTTTTTAAAAGAAATCGTATCGTGTTGTTGTTTTATGTAGAAATTATCCAAATTTAAAATTCCAAGTAAATAGTAATTAAAGACATTAGATTTTTTGTTTTGCATGTGAGAATATATATATTTTTGTCTGATATAATAAATCACTGGAGCAAAATTTGTCGCATTAAACAATCTAATTATTTTCTCTTTTTCAAAAAGATTTTAAAGGTTTTTTTTTTGTTTGCACCTTTATTTAGAGATTTTAGAGACAGGAAACTAGCGCACCAGTTTGATTATTTTCATATACATTCATCAAAGCATCATGTATTTGCAGTCAGGAAGCGTCAGGGCCCGAAATAAATCAAAATCTAATTATGGAAAGTATTATTTCTCTTTTTTTTTTTATCTTAATTTATTTATATTTTCATTTAAATCACTTATCATAAAATCTAAAGGTTTCTAAATCTAAATTAACTTTTGCAAGACCACAACAACTTGTCTGCTTGGAAAAAATCAAAAACAAATGTCCTCTTAAAACATATTTTACTTCCTTGAACTGTCTTTTATTTCAGTTTTCAGTCCTTTCAAATTTTCTTGTTTTATTTTGTACTGGAATTGTTTTTTTTAAATCTGTTTTTAGAATCAAATTATGATTTGTCTGTTTTAATGGGTTTTTGCTGTGTGTGCTGTATGAACAAAAGACCGTTTCAAGTTCCTGATTTAAATCAAAATCTTAGTTTTAGTCTTTATTTCATTTGACAGAGTTCTCGTTCGGCTGCTTGTGTTTCGACATTTAACGTTTGACAACTTCTTTTGTTAAATGAAAAACGTTTTAGTGTCAGTGCAGATTTTATATTACTTTTATAGATTTATTATCAAAAAACTTTGAATTAATACCCAGCCCTACAACTAATACTCCTCATAGTATTACTGCTACTGCTAATACTACCTCTAGTACTACTACTAGTACTACTCACCTCCAGCTCTCTGAGGATGCCGCTCTGGCCACAGGTCTCCAGATCCTCCAGAGCCTGAGACCAGAAGTTCTCCTCCTGGTCCGGTTCTGTCCCGTCATGCCCCACAGTGAACCTGGAGGAAAGGTCAGAGGTCACGCTCAGAAAATCAGAGAGAAGAACAGCCTGATGAGTGAACTTCACACACAGAGGAGGCTGGTGACGGACACGTCATGCTGGTGTGAGTTTTCGACAGGACGGGACATGTGCAGTTAGAACATACACCGGGTGTATGTGTCTGTCTGTGTGGCAGGGGTCAAAGGTCACCAGGTAAGGGTTTCTGCTAGAGGTCAGTGGGGTGACAGAGGAGTTTGTGGGGGTTAAAGGTCAAAGGTGAGGGTGGTACCTGCTGTCAGTGATAAGGCCGCTGGGCAGATTACAGGCTCTGCAGACAGAGACACACTGCTGTTACTGCTGTTAGCACACCGCTAGCAACTCCCATTGCCGTGAATAAGGGCCGCTAACGCGCTAATGTATTATGTAAACAGCAGCTGTGGGAAATGTAGAAATGTAAAATTGACTCGCTGATAAAAACTCTCTCTCACCCTCCGAGTGGTGGGCGGTCCCAGTCATCGTCGCTCAGACCCAGATCTGACAGCGGATTGGCTCTCTGGCGAGTGGAGGAAGATGATTGGCTGTTGGTTGTCTTGGCGTTGCGCCACTCATGGAAGCTGTACACTGACGACTGAAATGGTGGAGCTACACACACACACACACACACACACACACACACACACACGCACAGAAATACTTTAGTCATTTGTAGCAGCGTTATCTTGACTCTTGAGAGTGAGAGGTCAGAGGTCATCTCCTACCCGGGCTGGTGAAGCTGCTGTCCATGTTGGATCCGTCCCAGGACTCCACGGCGCTGTCGACGGACGGCAGCGTGCTGAACAGTCTCTGGCTTGACGGCGGTGCAACCATGACAACAGGCTCCTCCTCGCCGTCCTGGTTCTCCTGGCTAAGCCCCGCCCCCAGCCCTGAGCCAATCACGCAGGACTTCGGGCTTGACACTGCAGAAACATAAAGTGCACTTATTGTATCATTGTGAAAGAGACGTTTGTAATTCAGCGGATACATTTTTTTGAGCGTCACAACCCCCGCGAAATGACTCGTCTCACTATAAGAATTAAATCCGTTCAGTCCGATCACATTTCAAAAACCTTGAAGAGCCGCATGATTGAATTGTTTTATCCTCATTCAAGTTAGCCGGAGGGCTAAACCGGAAGCAGTCGACTCGGCCAGCGAAAGTCACTAGAGCGCTTGCTGATTGTTTTGTTCACACACTAAAACATGCATATACTTACCGTACTGCTTTGGCTCAGCAGTCATTTTTAATCTCTTTGCTGGCGCCAGTAAATGTAACTATCACTGCGGTAGAATGAAATATAAAAATATTTATCACAAGGCTGGACGTAGCTAAGCCCGGCAACTTTTTTACATCCAGCTTGTGTGTGTGTGTGTGTGTGTTTGTGTGTGTGTGTGTGTTTGTGTGTGTGTGTGTGTGTGTGTGTGTGTACGTACGCTCTCCCTGCTTCTTGATCTTCAGTGTCACCGTCTCTCCGGCCTGCTGCAGCAGACTGATGGCTTCACTCAGAGGTTTCCCCTTCAGACTGCTGCTGTTGATCGCCAGGATACGATCACCTACATGGATCGCACCGGTCCTACACAACAACAACAACAAACACACGATCAATACACTCGTGTACACACAAGCCAGGTTCAGGCCATCCTGCAACAACTCATGACAAAATCACACCGAATAATTAAATATAGAATTTAAACATATTTTTAGCAGGTTGAAACTATCTTGGGATAATGTTAAAGATTAAAGATAGTTGTACACAAGTACAATGACAATAAAGCTGAATTAAATTCAATTTTATAAATCAAATCAAATATAAAATAGAAGTCTTAGACTTATAAAGAAAATGATGTAGAAATTTTATTATTTATCAGCAGCAGAGGGCGACGTTTTATTCTTCTTCACTGTTTGATTTTATCTTTAATTCCTGCAGTCAACGTGTAATCCACACAGCAAGAAAACGTTTCACTGTTTCAGTGTGAAATATCAACAGTCGTGAGTCTTTAATGGTTATTTTTATATTATTTATATGTGTAAAACAATACAAGACACACGTGTACTGTAACATTAATATGTGTGTGTGTAGCTATGTGCTTGTGCATATGTATATATCTGTATCTATGTTTTACATTTCTTTTGTAAAGCACTTTGAGCTGCATTTTATGTCATGTCTATAAATAAAGCTTATTATTATTATTATTATTATTATTATTATTATCATATAAAAGTATTTATTTAAATAAATATTAAAAACATAATAAGTATTGAATATAATTTAAAAATAAATACATAAACTATTAAATAAAAACTGGGAACAAATAAATACAGCATTCATTGCACATCGTGTATTTATTCATATGTGTATTATTTTTTTTACTTATTTTTACTTTATTATTTTTAACTTGTTTTTAATATTTAACATTATTTGTGTATTTTATTTTATAAATACTTTCTTCAACATTATAATATAAAAGTATTTATGAAATAAAATATACAAATAAATATTAAAAACAATCAAAAATGAATACATAAATGAATAAATAAAACAACTTGCAGATTATAATATTTTTAGATTTAATAGCTTTTGATATTGTTTGCATGAACAAGATAATTAGGAAGTTAGTTACTCAATTAAAAATAAAGTGGGAAACCAGTTTAGGAGGTAAATAAATTATCTTAATTTTTTTGGTGTAAATTTTCCCAAAGTTTTGGTTGAATATTGATAAAAAAGTCTGGTTATTGTCTCTTTAAAAGAAGACTAAAACACACCTGAAAGTCCTTAGAATAAGATCCATGCATGATATCAGAAATGATTAAATAATAATAAGTAGTAGTGTGAGTAGTGTGCGTAGTGTGCGTAGTGTGAGTAGTGTGAGTAGTGTGCGTAGTGTGAGTAGTGTGATTAGTGTGAGTAGTGTGAGTAGTGTGAGTAGTGTGCGTAGCGTGAGTAGTGTGCGTAGTGTGAGTAGTGTGAGTAGTGTGAGTGAGTAGTGTGAGTAGTGTGAGTAGTGTGAGTGAGTAGTGTGAGTAGTGTGAGTGCGTAGTGTGAGTAGTGTGAGTGAGTAGTGTGAGTAGTGTGAGTGCGTAGTGTGAGTAGTGTGAGTGAGTAGTGTGAGTAGTGTAAGTAGTGTGAGTAGTGTGAGTGCGTAGTGTGAGTAGTGTGAGTGAGTAGTGAGCGTAGTGAGCATAGTGTGAGTAGTGTGAGTGAGTAGTGTGAGTAGTGTGAGTAGTGTGAGTAGTGTGAGTGAGTAGTGTGAGTGAGTAGTGTGAGTAGTGTGAGTAGTGTGAGTGAGTAGTGTGCGTAGTGTGAGTAGTGTGCGTAGCGTGAGTAGTGTGCGTAGTGTGCGTAGTGTGAGTAGTGTGCGCAGTGTGAGTAGTGTGAGTAGTGTGAGTAGTGTGTGTAGTGTGAGTAGTGTGAGTAGTGTGCGTACCTCTCAGCCAGCCCGCCCTTGCTCAGCGAGGAGATGATGATGGGGTCAAAGGGCTCCTCGGTGCCTGAGATGGTGATTCCCAGCGGGCCTCCGTACCGCTGCAGCTCCACCGTGTAGATGATGCTGCCAGACACCTCCTGCTCATCTGAAACATTTATTAAAGATTCATTCAAAACCAGGTGAACTCTGGGTAACGGGGGAGCGCACGGCACGACGGCAGGTGTCGGCTAAAGATATGAAGTTTATCCTGAAGGTGGCGCTAGAGGAGAAGCCAAAGGGTTAATAAAGGAATGTATACTGAGGAGAATTTGATTAGTTTTTAAGTGTCCTTGAGAAGCTTTTATGGCTCTTTGCAAAGCTCCAAAGGCGTTTTTAACAAAGTTTGGGGGGTTGTTAATGGGGTTTCAAGGGTCCACAATTAGTTTCTGCGTGTGTCCTCGTCGTACTTGAGGCGGCTCTAAAGATGCCTGATGATGTTTGTCACTGAAAACGTGTAGGTATCCTCTCAGATGCTTTCAGATTTCTGAAAGGTTCCTGAATATGTTTTAGATATTCTTGAGGAGGTTTCATGGGTAATTGATTAGTTTTTAAGTGTTCTTGAGTAAGTTTTAGGGGTCCTTGAGATGCTGCCTCCTGATTCCATAATACAGAATTTGCTTTAAAGTGTGAGCATCTCCTCAGTTTCCTTTATGAAACACATTGTGGGACAACAGTGTGCTATTGTACTCCAGGTGGGACATGGAAAGTAACTTCTAAACTCCTTTAACGAGAGTGTTTTAGTAAACAGATAATATAACGGTTAATAACTATAACTGTCTGCTTCAGCTGCTGAAATATTAAAAGTCAATGAAAATATGCAGAAGGGACCTGAAGGAAACAGAAAGTTAAAGTTGTGTAAAAAACATAACAGATTGCTGCATTGGTGCTCTTCAGAGAGCTCTGCGTGAGCCACTTTAACACATCTTTTAAACTGCAGGTACATCTCAAGTCTCTTAATTTATTTCTCCTCGCCTGAACCAGGAGATGTTCCTGATGCGCCATTTTGACAGGCGTCCAAAGTCACGAGAGCGGCCTTCACGGAAGTCTTTTACCTGCCAACACGCCCCCTTATTGGATATCAGTTATTGATTGGACGCTACAGCTGATCAGACTGATCTGATACATCACTGCAGTTTCACACTGCAGTTGGAGACAGATTACAGATTAAATTTAAGTGTTTCACGCCCAAGTTTTATGTTTATTTGTTTTCTGATTCATCATATAGTTAAAAATCTGTTAATTGTCGGTCTGATCAACAAAAGAAGCATAAACAACTTTCTTCATTTATAAGAAAGATTTTTTTTTCATGATGTTATTTCCTCCATTAAACTGTTTCCTGCTGACAGACAGACTCTTCCTGACTTTAATTTGATCCATAATAACAGTTAAACACATTTATATTTTACATCCTTTATCGTCATTTCCATTCAGTCACATGTGAGGCTGAAAATTCCTGAGCGTCCGGTTTGATATGAGTTACATCATTTCCATTTGCCCTGAAACATTTAGCCAAACACATATTTTCCAGTGTTCAGGAGACACCTGATCATATTCTGGGTTATTTAATGACAAATTCATTATCAGGAATTGGGACGCAGCTATATGCGGCGTTTCAGACTGACATCAGCTCTGTGTGAAAAAATGCAGCCCTCCCATTCATTTATATCGGGGCATTGCCGCCACAGATGACTCGGCAAAAAAAAACGGCCGATCACATCCATGCAAGCACGTTGAACACCATGAACGCAGTATTTGACTGTCAAGCTCGCGACCGTCATGACGAAAGATAAAACAGCTGCCGCCCTGATAACTTTGCAGAGTTGTAAAATCCTGTCTGTGAGTGTTACAAACCGTTGTGTGACGTTTCGGCTTCTGATAAGTCTTCAAACGCGTAAATCTGCAGCTCTGACACAACGTCGGGGTTGCGTTACGGTAAAAGTTGAGCCCCGGTTCAACTTTTTTGCCGGGCTGTTTGCGGTGGCACCCCTGCTGTGTAAACACTAGGGGTGTGCCCGAATACAAATACATTATTCGGCAAAGCACAGATAGTGGGTTTTATACGAATATTTGTTTCATACAAATATTTTAAAAATTATTTGTTGAGATAAAGCTGAGCTACTGACGCATGCAAAGTGTTCCCAAGGGACTCTCCATAACCTGTTGTTCCCCTTCTCCTTTCCACAAAGTTAATGTTGTAAAAAACAGGCAATAAATGAAAAGTGCAAAGCAAGAATCACCTTTGAAGTTCCTCCCTACACATTACATGGTGTGCTGTCTCTGTGTTATGGGTGTATAAATACTTAAAGGTCTGTCTGCGATGAAACAATGAGTAAAGCTTTAGCTCAGTAGTCAGCGCAGTCGTCTATGATCTGTTCGAGACCCGGTGTGGGGACCTCCTTCATAAGGTAGTTTATTCATGAACACTTATTATAACACTTTAATTTTCTAAAATTAAAAGTGTCATAAAAACAAAAACAGGATTTTTAAGCCTCTTTCCACTTTCATTCGAATACAAATACAAATACTGGGCAATACCCCCATTCAAATGAATGGGAGTGATGGGTGATATCGGTCGCCCCACTCCAGGCTGCAGTACGAAACAGCTGAGCGGAACAAACATGATTTAGCTTCGATTAGATCTTTAACTCCAGCTCTCACCGTACAACTAGAAACATGCCTGGAGAATATTCTGCACTGAGTAGTGAATTAAAATCTGAGGATACCAGAGTTGTCTTCGTCTTTGCGGATCTTCAGTTTGACCAGCTCCTCGCACTGCTGGAGGATCTGAACGGCCTCCTCCATGGAGCAGTTCTCCACTCGGATGTTATCGATAGCCAGCAGCTTGTCTCCAAGCTCCAACGTTCCCGTCCTAAAAAAAACCAAAACAAAACACAGAAACATGTAAAATAAAAACAGATATTCTATAGTGTTCCTGTTCTGTTAAACATGAGGTACAATAAACAGATGCTAACAGAAGCTCTTTAAATCAGATTTTCTGCTTCACACTTCAAAACACATGACCTACAAACCACAACACACGCACACACTGACCTGGACTATTAGCCCAATTAACCAACCAACTATAGACAGCTGACCGAGCTTCAAAAACAGCTGACACTCGTCTATTCCAGCTTCTGAACATTACCTGTGTGCAACGCTGCCCTTCTTGATGTCAGAGATGATCAGAGGATCACCTGGTTTCCTGTTGGACGGAGCTGCAGACAGACACACAGACAAATAACTTCACCCAGAAACAGAAGTTCAAACGCAAAAAACTGTAAATAATTTAATCTGTTTACTCCATGACTAGCTATAATGATTAAATGTTAAAAAAGAAAAATGAGATCAAACTGACAAATGTTTAACACAACTCGAGGCGGTCCAGGCTGAATATATAATGAAGAAAAACACTCAATCAAATTAAAATTTAATTTCCCAGACGTGTGCACATGATGTAAGGCAAAATTAAAATTAAAATCCAATAATTGAATTTTAATTTTCATGTTTGGAAATGCATCATCGCTTCAAAATCAGAGGAAAAAATAGTTTGAGTTTGAGAGAGTTTGAACCACAATCTCACCAGGTGACGACACAAAGCAGCTTTCTAATTTCTCTTTTAAAGTTTGTGTGAGCGTGAAGCAGAGAGCTTCTTTTTTTCTAAGACGTTTGATCATATTTTACTCATCTCTAATAAATCCTCCTTCTCAATTTAAGGCTTTAAATGGATTGGCTCCACTCCACATATCCAACTACTCTGCATACTCCATGAAATCCTTTACATCAAAATCCCAACCTCCGGACTCCACTTCTTATGGAGCCGACAGGAAACTATATGATTCAGAAACAAATCAGGATAAAAATAATCTAACTTTACAGGCTATTTTGGCAGCATTTTTTCTCATTACTTGCAGTCACACCCACAACAATATACTGATTTTTAACTAAAGCAGTACTTGAGAAAACCCGCAGCAGCTGTTCCTAACTAAAACCTCGTTATTACATTAATGCCAGATTTATGTTTAACACTGTACATGGTCCCAATAAATAAATTAAAGCTGCAAGCAGCATTGGTCAGGACCTCGCACTCTGGCCCGTCGGGATCACATCATATTGCTTTTTAAAAATGAGGGATATTTCTTACAAGTGTGGTGTGCTTTAATTTTGAAAGTTTGATTGACAGGATGAAAATATTCTGCAGGGTGAGACATGTCTGTCTTGCTCACACCTGTGTCATCAAAATTATGCAAGATTTGGGCCCATTCACTTGAATTTCAATTAGTAGATTGAAAACTCTTGATGAGTTTGTGTGTAAAACAAATTATTTTCCTAATTTTCATCGAGTCTATTTTTAGAAAAGGAAATATTTTTAACCCACATGACCTGGTCAAAGTTTGATTGACATGTGTACTGTCAGGTGTGTAGAGACAATAAGTAACTGCAGCTAGACACAGAAAAATACTCATATATTTGAATAGAGAGTGTGAGTGAACCCACACTTTTTTGAACATTTACCGCTTCCGCATAGTTTTAGATACAGACTTCATTTGAACTTTAAATGAGTCACGAGACTTTGACCTACAAATCTTGAATTTACATGTTTTTTCTATCTTTTACTGTTTTTGAGATATCAGAGTGTGAGTTTTAAAGTCTTTTCTTGCTCCTCCTGTGATTTTATAATGAGTGTGTATTGCGGAATGTTTCACAGCACTGAGGGAGTGACATCACCAGGAGCAGTTGGAGAGGAGGATTTTAGAGTACGCTTTTTGTGAAATATCGTCATAAATCCCATTACTTTGGCCAAATCTTACATTAAAAATTATATTTTTTAGTAGGAAATTTCGTTGAGAATCCATTGATACAGGTTTGAAAGTGGTCAGACTTATAGTTTAGACGTCAGAAGCCTCTGTTTGACACAAAGGTCATGCCTCCCCATTATTTTACATTGTAAGGTGTGATGTGGCACTGCAACTTTCAGGGCTTATAAAATCCAAACTCTTCGAGTTATTACAAAGTTTTTAACAACTTTTTTCAGCATAGTGTCATAAGTCACCTATTAAAGCTTGAAGACTATTTCATTAACGCCCTCGGAGGAGATAGCGTTTGTTCAGAGGCCAAAATTGGGGTTAAGTCTTATTTTGAAAGGCTAATTGCGGACTTCCTGTTACATTTAGGTCAGGGGTGTCAGTGTATGATTTGTAGGTCTTGATGAGACGAATAATTGAGTTTTGGTTTGATCTCTCTACGACATTCCTACAGGCTGTGGTGGCCATTTTAGTTACATAGGTGGCGCTAGAGAGCACATTTTGGCACTTTAGGGGTTAATTTTTACATTTTATCAAATTTTTCACCAGACCTGATGTGCGTGCCAAATTTGGTGAGTTTTTGAGCATGTTTAGGGGGTCAAATTTAGGGTTTAAGTGGTGTAATAATAAAGAAACAAACAAAGAAACAAACACACAACAGTAGTCCTCTGCCTTTTGGGCTCGGTCCCTAATAAGACTATATATTATTTTTGTCTGGTAAGACAGTTCCACCTCCCAGCATGAGCAGCACCAACAACATCACTCCTCTTTCGTCTTGGTGTGTTAAAAACTCTGAGCACATGTTGGTCAACGTCACGGAACAATGTACGAGGTGAGAGAAAGTAAAATATATCTTGACATGCTGGTCTTTTTTGTCGGGATGTCATGAGGCGTCGGTTGTCGTCCACTATGGTACAGATATACTGTTTCTACAGTGATGAAACATGCTGCCGACCGTTTCCATTACTGTAATTACCGTGATTATCATGGCAACTGTTCAGTGAACAAAATCCAAGATGATCATGGTGTGAAGTAATTTTACTGTATTTTAGGTATAATAGTAAAATTTCAGGTAATTCTGATGATTATCGTGATAATAGCGTTTACTGTGATATTTTTACCAACGATAATCGTGGTGGGAACATTTGATAGCAGCACATCCCTATAATCTACACGGTTTAACGATGAATTGTCGTGCCTGATGTCCATTTTTTGGTCCTGGATGTCGGTTCTGGCCATTACTGGGCTGAAATCGTTAAGTCTGAACCTGACATAAGTGTTTATTAAGTGCAGATTTACGCATCACTTAATTAAAAGCAAGCAAGCAAAGTTTATTTATATAGCACCTTTCACAAGCACCAGTTACAAAGTGCTTCACAAAGAAATAAAATAAAATAATATAAAATAAAGTGAAATAAAAATAAAATCAGAATAAAGAAAAGCAAAGACACCAGATAAAATACACAAGCCGAGCAGATAAAATGGACAAGTTAAGATAAAATAGCACATACTACCCAAATGCCTGTCTGAACAAATGGGTTTTTAGCTGCTTTTTAAAGGACTCTACAATTATCCAAGGACCTTAAGCTTGTTGGAAGACTATTCCAGAGCTTAGGAGCTGCTGACTGGAAGGCATGATCTCTCTGGGTCTTAAAATGTGTACGAGGTACACTTAGAAAGCCCTGGGTGGAGGATCTCAGAGCTCGACTGGTGCTGTAGGGGTGCAGAAGGTCACTAATGTACTGTGGAGCCATGTAGGACTCTATAAGTGAGCACCAAAATTTTAAAATGAATTCTAAAATTTACTGGAAGCCAGTGCAAAGAGATTAAAATAGGAGTTATATGTGACCGTCTGTTGGATTGTGTTAGAAGCCTAACAGCAGCGTTTTGGACAGTTTGTAAGTGTTGTATGGAAGATTTATTAAGACAAGTAAAAAGAGAGTTACAGTAGTCCAAGCGTGATGAGATAAAAGCATGTATGAACATCTCCATTTCATTTCTTGATACCACAGACCAGAGTTTGGCTGTTTCTCAGGTGAAAGAAACATGATTTAGTTAGCGTCTTAACATGCGCTTCAAAACTCATGGATTGGTCGAAAATTACACCAAGATTGCGCAGGCAAGACCAGGAAGATGAAGATAAGGCACCAAGGTTCTGCCCGATTGCTGACTGAAGATTGTCAGGGCCAAAGATCAGGACTTCAGTTTTGTCTGCATTTAACTGCAGAAAAACCAGTTGCACCAAACAAACTGGTTGTTACTGAATATTTGCAGCAGCTACTAACTGCAGGTGGAGCTGTTGTCTGAGCTGCCTGAATGAACCAAGTGACAAAACTAACGTTAGCTTACTGATATCTGACAGATGGGAACCGTCAGGACCCTTTAGGCCTAAAAGAAATCTAACTGTAAAAAGCATTTCTTCTCGTTTGATTTTATTCATTTTATACAGTTTATATTCTCAAAGTCATTTACCATAAAATCCAAATGTCCTTTAGTTCAACGACAATTTGTCTTTATTGGAAAAATCAAGTGCAGATGAGAAAATAAACTTTTATACCTCAGACTTTGTGTAAAAACATTTTTGCAATATTTCGAGATTTCTTTTGAAGATCTGGAGTTTCCACTCCAGCACAAACTGAAAATGTGAATAAAAACAGGTGGATAAAGACACACGAGTGAGTCTTGACTTACAGCTGATGGTGATTCCCAGCTCCACTCCCGGTTTCTTCGGGAGCTTCACGTGGAACGTTCCTGAACTGGGAATAACCGACTCTGAGAGACAGACACAGACGGAGAGATGGTAACACGAGTTTAAAGGCAAACAATTGTTCACTTTTTAACATTAATTCACACAGAAAGTATAAAAAATTAGGTATTACATGGCCAGAAGTATGTGGACATCCAAACATTACACTTGTGAGTTAATGTCTGACATGTAAATCTGACATTTAACTAACTATATCTGTAATGTTTTTCAGTGCTTTTGCCACTAAATCTGTCCAGGAGATCCAGTAGAACCAGTTAGAAGATAAGACTTTATTGTCCCAGAGGGAAATTTACCTCAGACACACAATGCTGCTGCTTTACCAAATAATTCAACAGTACTATACATCGTATATATAAATACATCCCATTAATACTGTGATAAAAAGTACAATAAATTACACATTCCCACATTCATAATACAGAACAGAACACAAACATCATCAACATCAACAACAATAATAATAATAATCAGCCCATGCTACTGTGGGCCACTGGTGTGTTTGTTTATGGCTTTAATGGACTAAGAGATGAAGGATTGTTTGTATCTGAGTCTTAGATATTGAAAACTCCTCGTAGTCATTAAATGCCGTAGAAATAAACTTAACTTTTCAACAGAGTTAAGTCCAGTTTTAACAGATGTCTTTTCTGTTATCAGCGGCTTCAACAGTAAAGTAAAAGCTACAAGCCTCTGCTCCATGAAATATATTTTACTTTCATAATTATCCATTAAATTCTCATGTTTCCATCACAGGAGCCAGTGTGATCTGTAAGACTGTAAGATAATTCATTAATGCAGTTAACCTTTTTAAAACCAAAAGGCTGCGGATCATTTATCTTATCAGTGAGTTCTGTTTCATATCATATTTCAGTGGACTAAAGGACACCAGTGATTGGTTCTGCACACAGTAAACTGGAGCAAGAGACTGAAAACAGTGCCGCCTTTTCTATTCATTCAGTCGAGCATCAGTTTTGAACTGAGAATCGATCCTGAATCAAATCGGCACCAAACTATCGTGAAACACATCGTCCCAGACCGTCATCTGTCACAACCTTTATTTTTCATCTTTTTGTTGCATCTTGGTGTAAAATTTAAATCCTGATGGACACTTTGTCTTTCAAATCATGATTTTTTTCCACTTCTGTGAACACAAACCGTGTACGCCGCATCACACACGTTCTCCAGCCTTTGTCTTAAAAAAAATCCCTGGAAAACTCTGCTGCCTTGTTAGCACAGTTTAGAGCGTGAAAGGCAACAACCTGCACTCCTTATCTGGAAGGTCCTGACTCCAAACGACCACAAGCTGCAACTCTGGACCAATGCAAACAAACGGGTGATGTCACACCTCGCTACCTCCATCTTTATATACAGGCTACGGTCTGGCTGCAGGGATTGGCTCCCATCTAGCTATTAGAGCATTAATGATGTTGGGTGATCCAGTTCATCCCAAAGATGTTGGATGGAGTTGAGGTTCAGATTATAGAGCTTGTACAACAGTATGTGTGCAAATATGTCCATATGCTGTCATTAGCAGCAGTGATATCTCCTCCTCTGGCTACAAATCATAAAATGTGTCTGAGTCATTAATGACAACATGTTGTGTTGTTTCATTCAGCTCAGGCGTAGGTGGATATTTATAGAAGTCAGAGTATGTTACAGTGACAAAGAGTCTGACAAATTACAGGGAGACACCAGAGAAGCAGAGTGAAACACAGACTGTCAGTCAATCAGCCACAACAGGAGCACAGACACCAGACTGCTGGTTTGTTGCTGCGGAGCACATAGTGAACGTGCACGTGTGTGTGTGTGTGTTTGTGTGTGTGTGTGTCTGTACCGGCCACGTCGAACTCGATCTCCAGTGTGAGCTGAGCGGTGATGGACGAGTCTCTGAGCAGCTGATTGGTTTCTTCCAGAGTGGAGTCTTCAGTAGGAACTCCATTTATGGATAAAATCCTGTCACCGATCTGCAGGATACCACACCTACACACACATATACACGCACACACACACACACGCACATATACACACACACACGCACGCACACGCACACGCACACGCACACACACACACACACACACACACACACACACACACACGCACACACACACGCACACACCACGTGTGTCAGGGTTTTCTGCACAACTAAAAACAGAATCAATTAGTAAAATACAATTAAAAGAATAACCGCTTAAACAGCTGTCTAATTACAGGCCAGGAGGAGGTTGTTATATTTTTTGGTGGCATCAACTCAAACTTTGACAAAATTAACATCATTTAAACCACAAAACTCCAATTTTTAATTTGTGTAAACCATTTTAAGAGCCTAACATGACGGTGACAACGGTAGTTTATTTTGTAACATGAGTGCAGACAAAACAGAACAGTAAAATTAAACAAAAACACCAATACTTTTTTTTTTTAAAGAATCCAAAAGGAAAAACTTACATTTTTACCCATTTTTGCGTGTTTGTGCCTCTGTAAATTTGGTTTAGTTTGACTTGGATTAATCCAGATAAAAAGAGATAAAATATATTCAAAATAAATAATAAAATAATACATATTTTAATTAAAATAGCAAGTTAAGTAAAAGCAAAGCCAATACCTTTTACAGATAATTGGACAGTTAAGTTTTATTGAATCATTATACTGAATATTATATATTATATACCATATATTTGATTAAAATATCATTATGAAGCACTGACTGAACATTATTGAGGGTATTATTAGTATTGTGTGTTACATACAGGCTGAAAACACATTTTTCTGTGTAATATTGAATATTGAATATCAATACATGTATATTATTTATGTATGGATGTGTGTGTTCACCTCTCAGCTGGGCTGTCGGGGTCGATGTAAGCGATGAGCGGCGGTGAGGAGAGCGTTTCCGTGGCGAAGACTCCGCCCTGCAGCTGCAGTCCGAACCCCATGATGCCGTCGCCGAGCAACATCACCTCTGTGGTTTCCGTGTGAACGACCTGACCGGCGAGACCCACGGTGCTGGACGCAAGAGACACTGAGAGAAAGACAAGAGACAAGACAAGAGTCGAGTTAAAAACGAGATAAATGTCTCTTGGTGAGCCTTAAAGCAGTGGTTCCCAACCTGAGGGTCGAGACCTCCCGTTGGGACCAAAGATAATCATAATAATAATCTTTTTCACTCCACGTTTTCTGATTTCTTTCAGTCCTCTACGACAGTAAACTGAATGTCTTTGGGTTGCGGACTGTTGGTCAGGACAAAATAAGACATTTGAGGATGACACCTTGGGTTTGGGAAACAGTGATCAATATATTATAGACCAAATGATTAATAATTAATAAGGAAAATAATCGTTAGTTGCAGCATTATCCACACACACTTGCAACACTTGAAACACAGGTTGAGGTAGAAAATCACTCTTTTAAGTCTGAGACAACAGAAAGTCAGAGACGTCAGACTCACAGGAGCTCTTGAAGTCCTTCTTCTTCGCCTTCCTCCTCATCAGCGTGCCCCGTGGACTCGTGGGATACATGTTCCTGGGCAGAGTGCTCATGTTGAGGGACGAGAGACTATAGGCCGACATGGAGCCTGGAGAGAACGAGTGGCTGAGAGCTACAGAGTCAGACAGACAGAGAGAAGACGGTGAGCAGGAGTCCCTAAAATAAAAACATCACACTTCAGGAAGAGAGAGAGGCGGACGTACGAGGGTTGTTTGTATGGCGGTTGTGCGATCTGGCACCTGATTGGTCAGGGTGGTACGTGTTGTAGTGGTAAGGGGGGAGGATGGGGGTGGAGCTTCCGGTCTCCCAGGGGAGGGGGCGGGGACTACGCTGCACCTTGACTGCACACACACAAATACACACAGAGGAGGGTGTTCAGGTTAAGACAAGAGGAAAGGTCAGAGGTCAGAGGTCAGGTAGCTGCCTGTATCACAGCTTTAAAAAAGATCACATGTTTCTATGTGATCTTTTATAAATATATTATGTTTTCATGTATTTATTTGTTTTCTGCTGCGATGTGTTCAAAGCCAGTTGGGCCTGGTGTGTTTCTGTTCAAGAGATCCTGTTGAATCAGTTAAATGTCGACAAAAACAGTCATTAAATTCCATTAAAATAAAGGTTTTAATCTTAAACTTTTCTACAATCATTTAATATTCAGTTTTAACAGACGGTTAGACGTCTTTTCTGCTTTGTGCTGTTATCAGCTGCTCCAAGAAGAAATGTCAACTTTGGATAAAAACAGAGAAAATCCACACGTCCCTGAAATCAATTTCACTTTAATTCATTTCTATTAAATCTCCATTTAAAAACATGCTTGCATTCTGAGCATGGAGCAAAATGAGGGACAAAATTGTAAACTAAAACACAACATTTGAAACTGAAAGCTGAAGTATTGATCTTGAACCCTGAAAAAAAGTTTTCAGTTTTTCAATTCAAATTAAATTTTGATTCATTTTTGGAATTTCTGTGAATAAATAATTATTTTCTTCCATTTAAAAAGATTATGTGTTCAAAGAAATTCCAAAAGTTCATCAAATTAACATTTGATTCGAAACACTTTTTTTTAATAGTTTGATTATGTTGTTATTTATTCAGGCTCTCTGTATGTTTTATTTGTTTGTTTACTTATTTGCACAATAACGAAATAGCAGATAAAATACATATCTGGCCTTAACTCCACAAATTTTTATTATGATGTATTTTTTCTGATTCTAATACAAGAAATAATGGTTTGCAAGTTTGGTGATTCATGATCAAAAGCTAGCTAGCGATATCGTTTTGTTACTCGACACTCTGGAGGTCGTACGTTAACGTCATTATTTTTCAAATTAGTGTTTTGAGAGTGAATAATTGAATCTGTAATGATTTCTGACTGTTATTAACACAAACATCTCCGCTTTTACTTTCAGAAAAAATGTGTTCACTTCATTATACCGTGCTGTGGTGCGTTCAGGGCCGGTCAGGCCGTCTGTGTGTTTGTGTTTATACCGTGCTGTGGTGCGTTCAGGGCCGGTCGGGCCTGGTGTTGCGGCAGGATCTCCATGCGGACGGTCTGACAGGAAGCAGAGAGCAGCTGAGTGGCTTCAGCCAGAGAACAAAACTCCATCGACTTTCCATCAACAGACAGGATGTGATCTCCTGCATGAAGGGCGCCACACCTACACACACACACACACACACACACACACACACGCACGCACACACACACAGGAAAACATAACAAAAGACACATAAACACATAAAGGTTAGAAACTTCAGATATCACATATCCGGCAGATGTGACGGATCCACATTGATCTGATGTTGATGCTTAAAGCTACTAAAGATGCTACACTACTTCCTGTGTGTGTTCCAATAAAATCATATCATCTGATATCATCTGATATCATCTGAACACAACAACAGTGATTCTACAGCAGGAACTGTGTGTGTTACGTGTGTTAGACAAAAAGGTGACGTTATGAAGTTGATGCAACATAAAGAAGCAATTTTAAAACCTACAAAAAGCCTAAAAACATGACTGAGTATGAACATCTCCACTTATAGTTAAGAAGTCATCTGTAGTTAACAGCCTCACGTCACAGGTTGGTGCGTCCCTAGTCAGAGGTCAGAGGTCAGGTACCTGTCTGCTATGCTGGCTGGTTTGACCTTGTCGATGATGATGACCTGCTTGCTGCAGAACATGGAGGTGGACAGAGCAACGCCCAGGCTGGAGCCAGTCGCCTTGGCAACCTCCACCAGCAGCGGCCCCGACGCCGTGGCAACCGAGTCTGACGGAGGACAACACAGACAACACAAAGAAATTTGTTTTTTTATTAATTTCTTATCTAATGACACATTACTCTTCTATAATTGAATTTATGGACGAAAACAGGTATATTTTAATTCAATTTAATCAAATATTTTCACAATCCACTTATATAGTCTAATGTAGTGTAATTTATATTTATTATATATGGCTTTTTTAATGCCATCTCTCTAATCTTAAGTTTTTTCTTTCATTCAAAGAGTTCTTTCTCTGTTTTCTTATCTCTCAGCTTAACATCAATAAAGTTTTATTTTGAATATTAACCACCTGTTAAACCCCACCTGCCTCACTGCACAGACTGCTACTCCTGACTAGACCCTCCCATATAACAAGGTTAAATAACTCTCCACTTATAATATTCTGTCTGGTTGATATGTATTGTATGTATATGTATATTCCTTGATTAATCCTATGTTAAGTAAAGAGAAGAGAAATGAGTTCAAATCATAACCTAAATTACCTCATTTAATCAATTATTTGTTTGCTACTATTCAGATTTGTAATATCCACCATCCATCTGTTCATCCATTCATTCCACCCTTGACTACAATAATAAATGGTTGTAACAGCTTCCTGGATCCTGTGTTTAAACGTGCACCGCATCAGATGTTCAGTGAGCCAACGCCACCGCGATCACTATGGTTTTTTCACACTAAAAACACAAACAGAGAGCGTTAACTGACCCATCACTGAGACGTCGTACTCGATCAGCAGCGTGGCTTCCTGCCCGCACTGCTTCAGGATGCTCATGGCCTCTGATAGGGTGCTGCCGTGGAGACGAATCCCATCGATGCTTAGCAACCGATCGCCCGGCTTCACGGTTCCTTCTCTGGAGAGGGAGAGGGAGAGAGAGAGAGAGAGAGAGAGAGAGAGAGAGAGAGAGGGCGAGAGAGAGAGGGCGAGAGGACAGTGTTCAGTTTGTACAGAAGCTCTTAAAGGACAAAAACCCTTCAGACAGACAGGCGGTCACGTACCTCTCAGCCGGACCACCCGGCCTGATGGTTGTTATGACGATGGGGCGAGACTTGTTCCTGTCTTCATGGGCCCCACCTACAAGCAGAAAGACATGTAGTTATTTATTTATTCATTTTTAATGCACACACACACACACACACACACACACACACACATAGACTCACCTCTGATAACGAAGCCGAAGCTGTTTCCTTCTTTGTGAAGCGTGACTTCCACGTTCTTAAACATGACCCCTGACCCCTGCACTGCTGCAACACACCACAACAGCAACACATCAGTATGACCTCTGACCCACTGCAGCTTTAAAGAAACACGGTGTATAACGTTTAAACACTAACCGCTCTCCTTAAATTACAACGAACCGTTAACGACTACTTACAGACAGGCGGCAGCTCGTACTCGACCTCCAGTACGACTCGCTCCCCGACGTTCTTCAGCAGACTGATGATCTCATCGTGTCTGAACTTGGCCAGGTTGATGCCGTTAACGGAGCGGATGTAGTCGCCCACGTTCAGCTGGTCGCTCCTGCAGCGACAGTCGAAACATCAGCTCTTATTTTACTTTAAAGGGGGCATATTCTACTGTTTGTGATTTTCTGTTATCTATATCCTATTCTGATGTTGGATGTTAAACATGGTCAAAGTTCAATGAACGTATGCTGAATGCAGGTTTCAGCCCGCTCTGACACTTTGATTGCAAAGTTTGCCTTTAATTTTTTTTTACTTTCATAAACGGCGGTCCGTTCTTTAATCTTTATTGCTGAGGTTGTTCACATTGTCCACTCGCATATTTCGGATCTGATTCAGCTCCAACATGTACGGATATATTTGTTTATATTTTGAGTAAAGAAAAAGAAAAAGAAGTGAAATCCTGCTACTTTAGTTTGTTTACGTAGCCTCTGGAGCCGGAGGAAGCTTCCTGAAGCTGACCAATCAGAACAGAGTGGGCTCATCAGGAGGCGGGCCTTAAAGAGACAGGAGCTAAAACGGCCTGTTTCAGACAGAGGCTGAACTGAGGGGCTGCATAAAGGACCAGTATAAGATAAATAAGGAGTTTTTAACTGGAAATCATGTAAATCAAGATATTCCAGTAGAGCCCCAGAATATGAATATAAATATACATAAATATATGTATTGAATATATATAATAAAGACCAACAGGACGTTCTAGACAAGAAGCTGACTTGAGTGAAAATGAGAAACTGATATTATCAGGATAATTAAAGTTTAAAGCTGATGTTATTTTATATCTTTTTAAAGACCAAAGCCAACAATGTGTTAGTCCGTCTCTTAATATTTTCTGACTTCCCTACTCTGTCTGTGGCTCTCAGCTCCACTGGTTCCTACTGAAGATCTTTAAAAACTGCTCACAAACATGTATTTTCATAGTTTCAAAAAACAGATTCAAGATTCACCTGGCGGCGATGCCTCCCTGTCGCAGGTTTGAAACCCGGGGCTTCCCATCCTTGTCGATGCCGCCTGAAACTGTCAGACCGAGTGTCGTCCCCTCCTTCTTCATCAACTCCACCACCGAGCAGCCCCGAAACTCATCTACATCACAAAAAGATAAAAATATTCTACTGAGCAATTCTACTCTTTGCTTAAATCCTTCTTTCTTCCTTTTCTGTCTCTGCACTCTGACTCTTTCTCTCTCAGCACAGAGAAAAAAAATAATAATCTGGACAAAGAGAGAAGTGAAGTCATCTATTCTGTCGTCCATCTATATTTTATAAAACGCCTGAAATATTTAACAGAGGGAGAGATGGATAGAGGGAGGGATATTTCAGTGCAGAGCTGGAACAATGTGATGCGACCAGCCCTCAGGTGATAAAACAGAGAGCAGGATTTCATTGAAATGTTGTATTTTAATATTAACCAGGCAGGGCTTCACCCTCTTTCATTCAGACAGGATTACAATGTCTGATCTTTGGCAGTGACCATCATTGTCTTCCTCTCCTCCCTTATCTTCTTCCTCCAAAGAGGCTTTACAAAGAGCATCAGTGTCCTTTTCAACTTTTCTAAAACATCAGCGCTGTGTCAGCGTGCTCAGTCAACCCCAAATCTTCAAACCAGCTTCCTGCAGCAGCCGGGGGAGAAACTTTTGAATGTATTCCTTCACAAACCGCCAGTTAACTTCACACTGAAGAGAAGCAGAACTACAACAAAGCTTCTCTCAGAGAACATCAGAGTTTTGTTTAAGCTGCACTATTTCAGATTTTACTATAAGTCTAAAATAGATTTTCTCAGCCTTCATAGGAGGTGTATCTGCAGCAGAGCAGAGCAGAGCGTCTATCTGTAAATCTAAATTCTACTGAGGATGATCGGTGGGGGTTTCACTTTTGTTGACATGATTCTGAACCTCCATTGGCTGGTTTAGAAGCTTGACCAGTCTCTCCACATGGCTTTGAAGCTCTACCAGTTTGTCCATCAACTGGTTCCAAAGCTCTACCACTTCCTCTAATGGGTTCAAAATCAATAACCACATCCTTTAACAGGTTCTGAACCTTCACCAGCTTCTCTAACTGGTTTAGAAGATGACTGGCTCCTGCAACTGGATTCAAAGCTCAAACAGATCTTCCGAATGTCTCTGAAGCGCTACCAGTTTCTCTGACTGATTCTTGAGCTCTACCAGTTTCATTAACTGGTTCCAGACTTTTACTAGTTCCTCTTACTGGTTCTGAAGCTAACAGCATCCCTCAACTGGTTCCAAAGCTTGACCAGTTCGTTTGAATGACTCTGAAGCTCTACTAGATTGTCTAACTGGTTGTGAAGCTCTACTAGTGCCTTTAACTGGCTCTACCGGTTCCTCTGTCGGGTTCAAAGGCTATACCAGTTGCTCTAACTGGTAAAGAAGCTCTACCAGCTCCTCTAATAGGTTTAGAAGCTCAATCAATTTCTCTAACTGGTTCTAGAGCTCTACCAGCTCCTGCATGTAGATCTGAACCTCCACCAGTTCCTCTAACTGGTTCTGAAGCTCAACCGGATCCTGCAACTGGATCCAAAGCTCAAACAGAACCTCTGAATGGCTCTGAAGCTCTACCAGATTGTCTAACTGGTTCTGGACCCTGACTAATGTCTTCAACTGGTTCAAAACCTCTGCCAGTTCCTTTTACTGGTTCCAAACCTCTACCAGTTCCTCTTACTGGTTCAGAAGCTATACCAGTCACTCTAATTAGCTCTGAAGCTTTACCTGCTCTTCTTACTGGTTCTGAAGCTTTACTAGTACGTCTGTCAAACGGTTCCAAACCTCTAACAGTACCTATAACTGGTTCCGGAGCTCTACCAGTTCCTGTATGTAGCTCTTAAGCTTCACCATTTCCTTTTGCTGGTTTCAGACCTTTATCAGTTCCTCTAACTGGATCCAAAGCTCAAGCAGATCCTTTGAATGGCTCGGAAGCTCTACCAACTTGTCGACAGTGCCTTCAACTGGCTCCAAACTTCTACCATTTTGTCAAACTGGTTCAGAAGCTCAACAGTTCTTCTAACTGGTTCAAAAATTCTACCAGTTCTTCTAACTGGTTCTGAAGCTCTACCAGTCCGTCCATCAACTGGTTCCTAAGCTATATTAGTGGATTACCAATTCCTTTAAAGTAGATTCAACCTATACCACATCCTTTATTTGGCTCTGAATCTCCACCAACTCTGGTGAAGAAGCTCTACCAGTCCCTGTAACTATTTCAGATACTCTACTAGTGTCTCTAAAGCTGGGCTCAGACTACAGGAGTTTTAGGCTGATTTATCCGATCCACCCCTCCCAACAGTCGGAGGAGAAATCTGGTCTGGGACTTTAGTCGGTACCAATGTTTGGCCCAGATTATCTGGTAATTTGAGGGGTTTACAGATCCAATCTTAAACCTCCAGAACTGCTCACAGACTCATCGGGCCGCCCTGATAATGATTATGCCACTACTTTCCAAACAGGACCACAATAGCCAATGAGAGAGACAAGTCCACAAGGAGATATGTGAATGTGAACACTTTTGAAATGGTGACCACAAAGACACAACAAGCTGTTGTATGGGTGCGTTGTACAGCTGAGATGGAGGAAAGGCTTGTTGATAAGAATACAACTGTCTATATAACGTGTCTTCCAAGACATATCATTGTTGTGGATATTTCTGAGCGGTGGTCAACACTTCAGTGGAGAGAAGCACAGACGAGCCTTTGATGTCTTATTGCTGGGAATGTTTATTGAAGCTACTTGATCAAGGAGAACTGTAAACAGCGAACATCCAAGTTGGTGTAACTCGGATGCTGTCTCTTCCCGTTCTACCCTCTGACAGCCTGAGTTTTAGTATTTAACCTGAGCAGATTGGCCTACGATATGAAAAATCAGTCTAATCGGTTCACTAGTTTCTATTTGGCTACACATTCCACCTATCTTTGTTGTCTAGAAGGGTCCTCTCTGGCCTTGGCCTACCGTGGCAGGCCTCTCTTTATCAGAGAGGTTTCTGCTTTCACCAAAACATCACAGACAACTGACGTCTCGAGGAGAGATTAAGAATTACAGCGTGACCGTCGTCTTGAACCAATGTCACTCCAATCTGTAACCCCTACAGAAGGAAAACTCCATAACAATCATGACTGTAAAGACAAAGAGAAGAGCTGAGGAGAACTCACCTCTGCTTTGAATGCACCAGGTGAGAGAGAAATGGAGAGGTGTGTGTGAGAGGTGAGTGTGAGTGTGAGAAAGAGAGAGAGAGATGTGTGAGGTGATGCACCATTGTTTTCTAATCTTGTAGCGTGTGCATGTTTGAGATTATAGAGAAGAACGTCTGTGAAGTTTCTCCTTATGTGTGTGATGCAGCCCAATTTCAATATCAGTTAGGACTGGTTGTTGAGCTCTACCATTTCCTCTAAACCAAAACCAGTTCCTCTAACTGATTTCAAAGCTCTACAAGTTCTTTAAATTGGTTCCAAAGCTCCACCAGTTCTTCTAACTGGTTCCAGAGTGCTACTTATTACTTTAATTTGCCTCTGGAGCTCTACCAGTTACTCTCGCTGGTTCTGAACCTCCACTGGTTCTCCTTACTGGTTCCTCTAACCTCTAACAATTCCTCTGACTGGTTATGAGCCTCAATCAGTTTTCAAAATTGTTCTGAAGCTCGACTTATTACTCTAACCTGTTACAAAACCAGTTCCTTTAAATTACCTGATGTTCTACCATTTTCTGTAATTAGCACCGAAGCTCTTCTACTCTCTATATGTTTTGCTAATTTATCAGAGAAACTGTGAACTTGAGGGGTTTCCATCTCTGTACCAGCTGTGTCATCGATGTAATGTTTACTTGTTTTCACAGCAGTATTAGCAGCATTTAGATTCAAGCTGCAAGTAGGCCACCAGCTCCAGGTGGGAGGAGATAAACTGCGACTGCAAGCAGCTTCCTGCAGGTCACACAGATAGAAAACATCAGCTCGCTCTTCGTTTGTGTACATTCTATTTTCAGAGCTGTTATCTTCATCGGTGTGCTTATTGGCTCTGTAGGTGGAATCCAATAAAGCAGAACCAGAAGAGATGGAAAAGAAAGGAAGGGACTCAACAGATCACAAAATAAAACAAAATAAATGATGTGTGTTTGTGATACCTGGTATGCTCTGCCTCCTGATGGCCAGCGCTCCATCTGGAGGTCGAGGCCCGGCGGAGTGTTTGGTGTACGGCCCCTCATCTGCAACACAAAGAAACACACGTTTCAATACACAGTAACAAACATGCACTGGTTTTTAAGATTCACCAGCCTCTCTTACTGGTTCCTATCCTATACCAGTTTCCTTTAACTGGTGCTGGAGCTCAGCAATGTCCTGTAACTGGTCCCAAACCTCTATCAGTTTCTGTACATGGTTCTGAAGCACCACCAGACCATTACCAGTTCCTCTTACTGGTTCCAAAGCTCGACCAGTTTCTGAAACCGAAGCTCTATCAGTTTCTCTTACAGGTTCTGAAGCTCAGCCATTTCCTGTGACTGGTACCAAATCTTTACCAGTTAATCAAACAGGTTCCAAAGCTTGCCCAGTTTCTCCAACTGGTTCAGAAGCTCGACCAGTTTCTGTAACTGGTTCAGAAGCTTGTCCAGTTTCTCTAACTAGTTTCAATGCTCTGTAAAATACTCTAAGTGGGTCTGAAGCTCAACCAGTTTCTCTGACTGGTTCTGAAACTGGTTCTGAAGATCTGTCAGTACCCATAAGTGTTTAGAGGTTTTGCCAATGCCCCTAACTGGCTCCCAACTTCAACCAGTTTCTTTAACTGGTTTTGAAGCTTCAACAGTTCCTCGTACTGGTTCTGGAGCTCAACCAGTTACTGTATGTATCTCAGAAAGTACCACTTCCCCTAACTGGTTCCAGACTTTTACCAGTTCCTTTAACTGGTACCGAAGCTCTACCATTTTTTCTAACTGGTTTCTTTAACCATTTTAGAGGTTTTACAGAGTTCTTTAACTGGCTCCAAACCTCAACCAGTTTTATTTAACTGGTTCTGAAGCTCCAGTTAAACCCACACAGTTAAGTTTAAGTCAGATGTTCTTGACAAGCTCCCATAACGCATCTGTACTCACCATCATCATCATCAACTGCAGAGCTTCCACCACAAAAATACATCTCAGAGCTAAAATGCTAACAGGAGTTACTGTAAGTCTAAAGTTAAAAGCTTCCTGGCCTCACTAGCCAGTAAATTAGCATGTTAGCATCCTCAGCAGGCTGAAGCTGCTGCTGAGAGGTCTGTCAAGTCAGCCTGCTCTCGTGAATAAAGAAACCACTGCCAGAGAGAGAGAGGCAGAGAGGTGACCTCATCAGAGCAGCAACCAATCCCTGTGGAGAACACAGTGGGCTACGGAAGTCTCGACCAATCTGTGCAGTCCACTGGGAGACCCCCCCGGTGATGTAATCACTCAGAGAAGACGTCCGACTAAAAAAAATATGCTTTTTGCTGACAGAGCAGAGGCGGCGCCAAGCTATGAATGATGATGTCATGTAGCTCAATCTGGAGGCAGAGATTTGATTGGATGAGTGTTTTAATTGGATGATTCATTGATTAATATTGTAAAGTTGATTTTATCGGATGGTGTGTGGTCAACAACTGCAACAGTAACAATGACATCGTATTTTTCTACATTTTTGTTTATACATGTGTATGTTTATGCAGTATGTGTATTAATATATATACTATATATATACATATCTGTTTATGTGAAGCACACTGAATAATATAAATAAAGTTTGCTTTGCTTTAAAAACAGGCAGAACAAACTAAACGGGGGCAAAACATTTTCACCTCCCAACATCCACTGACATACAAACAGAAACCAACAATTGTCGTCTATAAAATGTCAGTTAAATATTAAAAAATAACTAATTCTCTACAACACAAAGATATTCAGTTTACAGCATCAAATCCTCCAGTTTGTGACGCTGGAACCAGCAAACATTTTTCACTATTCTCTGGTCTTGTAGACTGACGTGAGCCGAGGTTTGTTTGTGAATCAGCAGTCTGACACTCACTTCATGCCTCATCCTGAATCAGTTTCATCTGTCTGGTGTACAGCTGCAATGATTAGTCCATTAATCAATTAGTTGACAACAACTGAATTACTCTGCAACTATTTTGAAATTCGATTAATCATTTTGAATCATTTGTTTAAGAATAAAAACTCCAAATTGTCTGATTCCAACTTCTCCAATGTGTATTTTTCTGCTTTCCTTAGTTCTCTGTTGGTCGGGACAAAACAAGACATTTGTGGATCATCTCGGGCTTCTGGAAACAATGATCAACATTTTTCACCATTTTCTGACATTTTATAAACCAAATAACTAAATTGATTAATCAAGAAAATAATCAACAAATTAAATGATGATGAAAATAATCGTTAGTTGCAGCCCCAATCTGTTGAGCTCTATTTTATTCTAGTGTACTGTAGTGTTTATATTCTGGTCTTCTGTTTGGTTCTATTTTAGTCTAATCTGCTCTAGATCTACGCTGTTCTGTTTAGAGCTGAAACAACTCTTCAATTAATCAATTAAATGTCATATATATATGTATATTATCAAATATTTGACGATTCAGCTTCTCCAATGGGAGAACTGGCTGTTTTTCCTTGATTTGAATCTTAGTACATTAAATATTTTTGGGTCTGAGGACCAAATTTTATATTTTTTTTATATTTCTTTAGCTGCTCAGATAAAAGAAGCCACTTCACAGGCAGTCGGAGCCATTTTTCACCGATTTCTGAGTTTATAGACCAAATGATTTATCCAACTGATCGAGATCGGTCGTTCTGTTTCTGTTCGATTCCAGCAGCTGAGCTCAGAAACACAATGAGACTCTGACAACACACACACACACACACACACACACACACACACACACACACACACACACACACACACACACACACACACAATAACTAACTGAAGATAAAAGCTGAGCCTCCTCCTCCTCCTCCTCCTCCTCCAGATGTAGGACAGCAACATCTCTTCCTTTCTACATACTATATATACACACACACACACACACATATATATATAGCCTAATACAATATACTACACACTGTGGTGTTTTGTTATATAAATCAGAAGCTCATATTAGACAGAGCTATAATTTCTTAAACAAGGACACACAATGTTTTTGATATGAGACGCCTGAACCAAGACTCAGCTACTATCATCCACCTGCAGCAGCTTCAGTCCGACCTGCGCCACCTACAGGCAAGAAAAGTAACTGCGGCTGTAAAAATGTACAAGTGCTGATAAACAAGATTTAAAAGTTTTAGCTTCTGCAAGTTTTACATTCATGTCACCTGCAGGCAACAAGTGTTCAGTTAATGCAGTTTTTCTTTTTTTTTTCTTTATTATCACTGCTGTTGTTGACAGAAAAGAAAAAGAAATAGAAATTAACAGTTTAAGCTGATTTAACTGAGTGTTTAATGGTGTATATTTGAGCAGGAGAAGTTGGTGGTTATTAGGGGTGTGCTTGAATACAAAAACCTTATTCGGCAAAGCACAAATAGTGGGGTTTTTACGAATATTTGTTTTTGGGGAGAAAAAAAAACATGTCAAATACCAGCGAGCAGGTCAGTTATAGTCGCTATTAGGGCTGCGCGATATGACGATATGTCGTTCGACAATAGAAAAATGTATATCGTTTCATTTTTTGTTATATCGTTTATATTGTGGTGTCGCAAATCACACTCTTTACGGCAATATCTTTCATCATTTGACGACGCTTTGCGTTCTTCCGCACAGTCAGATGTAAGGCAAAGGCAAAGGACGAAGGCGAGACGACATAAACGCACACGGAGGAGTGTGCACAAGAGCTCATACCTAAGAAAGGGGATACTTCTGTCGTATGGACGTGGTTTGGGTATGAAAAGTCTGACACGGACCAGAAAACTGTATTTTGCAAATTATGCTGCAGACCGGTCCCCTCTTCAAACTCAAACACCGCTAACCTCTTTTACCACCTACGCAAAAGTCATGTCAAAGAGTACGGGAGAGTCTACAGCTGAGAGCCATGAAAGTACAGCAGAGCGCTCAAAAGAAACCCCAGACTGAGACATTGCAAGAAGCTTTTGCCTGCAGCACACCATATAGCAAAGATTCACAGTCAGCAGGAGAATTAATGTAAAATGTAATAAGATATAGGCCTTTCCATGTGGTCATTTTATATAAAATATTTATTCATTGAATTTACAGAAAATGTGCTATATCGTGATATGAGGTTCTGGTCATATTGCCCAGCTCTAGTCGCTATCTCAGTGTCTCTCCTCTGCTCCGCTGTTACGTCTACCAGCAGGTCTCAACAAGGGGGAGTCACATCCACCTGCTACATGACGCATATTACTTAATTTGGACATCACTTTAATTTTCATCTTTAATTTTCCAAAATTAGAAATGTAACAAAAACAAAAACAGGATTTTTAAGCCTCTTTCCACTTTTATTCAAATACAAATAATTTTGCTGCCTCAACAAATACAGATACAAATACATCCTCTGCACATCCTTAGTGGTTCTTAAAACGATTTACATAACTGTTAGCGGAAACAATTATTAGCTCTGGACAGGCAATTATGTCTAATGTTTTAAGACAAACTAACACTTAAACCCACATGTTTGATGTGTCAAACGTCTGTAAAGTTCGGGTCTTACAGTAGATGTGAAGTCGGGAAACAAATGTACAAAATCTCCCACAGCTCACGTCTGAAGCAGAAACGTGTTTTTACTTGTATATTTAATATCCGCTGAGAGCTGCTGTGACACAGTGATGTTCCATTTTTAATCTTTACAGTATACATTAGCTAAAACCTCAAACAACACACTCGACACTAGCAGCCGTCAGCGGGAGGAGAAATCAGCATGAAAACATCTGCAGGTGTGAGCTGCTGCAACCTTACGGATGTTATAAAATGTCCATAAATCAAACTAATTGCAAGTTTTATTTTTGCATGATGTGTAAAATGTCTTGCAATTTCAGTTTTCACAGCGTGAATAACAAGAAAGTAATTTTCAGTAAAAGAATAATGTAGCTCTCACGAGTCACAACATGATCACAATTACGAGACTGAAAAAAGATTCTCTGAGTTCAGTTTGTGTTTGATGATGAGATTTTATCTCTGACATTATCCTGCTCAAACCTAAACCATAGAAAACTGCTTTAACAAACAAACAAACAAACACAAATAAATAAAAATCAGTAGTATATCTCTTACAATAGATTCGCCTGCATTATGACATTATGACTGCTGATTTTAATAAAGTACTTTACATGAGATAATATGAGTTAATAATATATTATGTTTACTATATTATGTATAAATACAGCTTTGTATCATATGTGATCATCTGTCATTCTGCAAAATTTACTGTATGATGTTCAGTGGTGGAAACTATCTGAGTACATTCACTCAAGTGAGGTAGTTGTACTTTACTTGAGTATTTCCATTTGATGCTACTTTATACTTCCACTCCACTACATTTCAGAGGGAAATATTGTACTTTCTACTCCACTACATTTATTTGACAGCTTTAGTTACTTTTCAGATGAAGATTTGACACAATGGATAATATAACAAGCTTTTAAAATACAACACATTGTTAAAGATGAAACCAGTGGTTTCCAACCTTTTTGGCTTTTGACGTCTTACAAAAAGCAGTGTGTAGTCGGGGTCACATTTCACATGTCTATGAGTTGTTAACAGCTCCACCAAATAGTGATTTTTCCCTCTAAACTTCTCACATGCTTTCATTTCAATAAATGTTCAAATGATCCAATATTTCAGCAAAAATCAAAGATTAGAGAAAAAGTCCAAAAATTGAAAACAGATTTGTGTATCAGAACTTTGTTTTTTCTTCTTTCCTCTCCCATTAATCATCTCACCACCCCTCAGATTTATCTGCTGACCCTTTGGAGGGGCCCGACCCCTAGGTTGGGAACCACTGGACTAAACTAGCTAACTGTATATAAAGTAGTGTAAACTAGCTCCACCTCCAGCAGCTACAACAGTAACATGCTGCTCTAACACTGATGCTTCACTATTAATAATCTAATGATGTCATATATAATAATATATCAGTCAGAGGGACCAAACCACTACTTTTACTGCAATACTTTAACTACATCAAGCTCATAATACTTATGTACTTTTACTGCAATACTTTAACTACATCAAGCTCATAATACTTATGTACTTTTACTGCAATACTTTAACTACATCAAGCTCATAATATTTATACGGGACTTTTAATTGTAATGGAGTATTTTTACATTGAAACTTTTACTTATCAAACCATTTCTGCACTATAAATTCAAGGTTTAAGGCCGCAACTAACAATTATTTTCATTATTGATTAATCTGTCAACTGTTTTCTCAATAAATAAAATAATTGTTTGGACTGTGAAATGATTGTGAAAAATCACAATGTCTTATAGTCCTCTATGATGTCCTCAATTTGCTTGTTTTGTCTAACAAAGAGTCCAGAACATAAAGATACTCAAATAACTGTTATGTATGTCAATGAAAAACAGTAAATCCTCACATCTAAAGCCAAGATTCCATCCAAACGTAGCCGATTTGCAAATATTTGAAGTTGCGTTGTGAAGATAAACAGTCGGTTCCTTTAAACCGTCACAGAAGAAGAGACACAACGAGATTATGTCATTAAAAGAGCAACAGTTAAAGCTCAAATGATGTAAAACCATGATGGAAACATGTTTCTGTTTGTTTCATGTATTGATGTGAGGAAGGTCACAGTCTCCTCATCATCGCTCCTCATCAACCTGATGTTTTCAGCTCTTCAGTGACGTTTAAGTCACATGATTCATGTTTGTCATCATTTATCCACGCACCTACTTCTACACCTTTTTTTGTAATATTTTGAGATTTTGTCAAATTTCCAGCGTTTCCACTCAGCTCACAAATTGAAAAAGTGAATAAAAACATATTTTCTATTTTTATTTCTATTCTTATTGCTTTCTTTCACCTGAATTCTCCCCTGCGGTCAATAAACATCTCCCGTCTTATCAAAGTGATCAGATATTAACATCATACAGAGCAAAGAATATGATATATATGAACATATGTGTGTTTGATAAACGTTTAGATGCAACAAGAATCTTTTCTCAGGTCTGAAAACAGCCGTCTGACCTTCAGAGGTCACCTGACCAAAAAGTCACATTACCGCCCAGTCGGAGCTTCACATCTGCAGCACGAATATCAACCATAAACCATCAATCACTGGTCACAGTCTGTCAGCAAACTGTCCCTCTATATATAAAATATATATAAATAAATATAATACATTTAAACCAAATATTATATCAATGAATAAATATTAATAAATTATTTAAAAATTAAAATAATAAACATATTATCTGGAGAATAATAATGTATTAAATAATAATATATTAATAAATAAATAAATACATTTTTGTTTTTAATGAGTTATTTTTTGTGAGATATCTTCATGAATATTTTAATGAATAAATAAATGAATTAATCTAATTTTTTTTTTTTTTACAAATAATATATCAATAAATAAATATATATTAATAAATAAATAAAAATATATTATTTTCATGAATAAATAAATAAAAATGTTTTTTCCTTTTTTGATGAGATGTCTTCATAATTATTAGTTTGTTTATCTCACCAGTACAATCATTTTTACTCCTTTAAAGCATTACGGGATTTTTTTTTTCTTTCTTATTTGTGCAAATAAATAAACTAAGCAAAAAAAACCATTTAAAAATTGCTGAGTTAATAGTTGTATTTTATACTTAAGTCAGTCATGCACAAATAATATATCAACAAAATAAATCTGAATGTATTAATGAATAAAAAATATATTTTCATTAATAAATAAATTATGTCTTTTCCTTTTTTTGGGGGTGAGATGTCTTCATAAACACAAACATTTTTATTCCTTCAACACATTATTATACGCAGTTTGTTTTTCTTATGCAAATAAAATACAATAAAAAATACACTTAGTATTTTAAGTGCAATTTTGCTGTGCTAGTAGTTGGATTTTATACTTCAGTAACATTTTCAATGCATCACTTTCACTTGTTCTACGTCTGACACGTTATTTAAAAAACACAAAACAAACACCTGAAGCTTCAAACTGAATCAGAGTCTGAGAATAATCTGATCACAAAAACCTGAACACACACACACACACACACACACACACACACACACACACACACACACACACACACACACACACACTCAGTCTGTCTGGCTGCCCTCGTTTCTCCTCCATACTCTCTCTCCCCTGTTAATACACAGCATGAATTTTACATTCATGAAAATAAGATGCAACGCTAACTCCACATCTCTCTCTCTCTCTCTCTCTCTCTCTCGTGTCTCACAGTCACTCTGAAGGTCTCTCGTCCAGCGGACCCTGCAGCGATCGACTGAATGAATCCATCAGAAGATCATTTTCAACACACACACACACACACAAACACACACACACACACACACACACACAGCTGGCTTTGGTCATAAACAACCCGCTCTCTCTCTCTCTTTTCAATGTCAGCAGTTTACACCAAATGTCGCTCGACCAGGAAAACACCATCACGCACACACGCATGCATGCATGCATGACACACATGCAAACATGCATAACCTTCTATCACACACACACACTCTCTCTCTCTCTCTCAGTGTTTCTCTATGTCTCTCTACCTTTGTTCACCCTGCGCAGGATCTGGCAGCGACATTTAAACGACACGGCGATCATGGTGAAGCCGAGCCGAGTGTCGCCTCCCGCCCCAGCGCCATGCAGATGCAGCCGCCACAAACTACACCTCCTCCTCTTCCTCCTCCTCCTCTCTGAGCGACTGACAGGCGAACGACCACCTCAAATAGAAACCATCATCGAGACGCTTCGTGAGGCTCGGCAAAAACGAGAGAGAGAGAGGGAGAGAGAGAGAGAGAGAGAGAGAGAGCGCTGCAGATGTGAAGCTCCTCCATAAAATGAGACAGCAGAGGAGGGAGGAGGGAGAGTCTGCGCAGATGGGGGATGAAGAGGAGGAGGAGGAGGAAGAGGGGGGGGTGATGGAAAGGCAGAGGAGGGAGGGGGGAGAGTCTGCGCAGATGGGGGATGAAGAGGAGGAGAAGGAGGTGGGGGGGGGGGTGATGGAGAGGCAGAGGAGGGAGGAGGGAGGCTGCTGTGTTTCTGTGCAGCTGGATGGATGAAGAGTAAGATGAAGGAAACAGGCGTGAGAAGGACGGATAATGTGATGAATAGAGATGAAAGGAATAAATGGGAGGGAAGGAAGAAAGGAAGGAAATAGCATCCCATAATCTGTTTATCTGGAAACCACAACGACACACAAGTACTACTACCTTTACTACAAGAGTACGCAGTGTTTTCATATTAAAGGACCAGTTCACATTTTTTCAAGTCTGTCTTAAAACACCAGTCAGGAGCTGTAATCATCCCTTCATAACGCACTTACAATGTAAGTGATGGGGGACAAAATCCACACGAAAATATCATATCAAAGGGCTACTTGTGATTTTCATTCGCATAATAATCTCTGTATTCAGACCAGGCGGTGTGGCGTCCAGGCGCAGGGTTGTGCGGAGCTGTGTGTGTGTGTGTGTGTGTGGGGGGGGGGGGGGGGGGGTGTCTATTTGTGCTTTAGAACGTAACTGCTGTGAAACAATCAGAAAATAACGTTTTATTGATCGGATTCACCAGCTTTCTCCGGCTACCAGCGCGCTCTCTCTTCATTCACTCTCTAGCTCGCTCCACCACTGCTGCTCTCTCTCTTTCTTTCTCTTGTCTTTTTTTTAAAATGAGTCAGGAAGCCGACAGCAAAGTCTAACTTTACTTTTAACGTTATCAAACAAATAGAAATGTCCTCCGTTCGTCCTGGTAACGTCTTTGTGCTCCCTCATGACGGAGTTTACAGCTCTGATCAGTCTGATCTCCCGCTGTGATTGGCCACCGCAGCCTTCAGCCGCAGTGACGTCAGGTTGGGTTTCTCCAAATTTGACTCTGGCTCAACTTTCCGGCCGCAGTCCGGTGCAGAAAGGGCCACAGCCGAAAAACGCACTACCCCCATTCAAATGAATGGGAGGACTGGCACCCAACGTTATCCTGGAACTGTTTGGAGTCATTGGCCAGTGCATCAAATCCCAGAATCCTCTCTCTGCTCATTCTTCACAGGACGTCTATGTGAAAGGTAGAGTAGCGTAGCTGCTTTAAGCAATAGCGTGTGCGTAGCGAGTGTGCGAGAACGAGCAGAGCAGAGGAAAAGGTTAGCGGTAAGTTGTCAATCTGGCAGTAAATGTACAGCACAGACTACAGCTTCTCAAGACCAAGAAACATGTCATCTGTTGTTTCCCAAACTGCTGGACAAGTGAAGGAGGTTAGCTCCAAAGTTAGCAACAGCGGGTTAGCCTAACCTGACCGGGTGGACCAGCTAATGTTTGGCTGTTGAGTCTCTTCTGAGTTTTTGCTCAGCCTTGTGTTAAAAATTATTAAAAAAAGAATCTCTAACTATGTAAATATTGTTTATTCCTGAAGTTTTTCTGCTGGACACAAAAGTCACAAGATTCACTGTAAAGTTCATTCTCAGTGTTTGTGCACCGGAGGCTTCGAGTCTCCACATCACACTTGTGTAAGTTGAATATTGGACCAAACTAGTTAAATATTCAATGTGTCCAGTTAAATATTACAGCGTACAAGTGACAGCTGGTACATTTCGGCAGTCAGAGGAGTATTAAATATTAGAGTGGTATGATGTTTTAATAAGTACTAGAGCCAATATTTTCAGTCAGTATTGGCTTCTTATATATATATTGATATATTGGTATTGATGTGTTCTGTATGTCAGCCAATAGGTTAAAACAAATGTCAGTACAGAGATGCCAAAGATATGTTTAGAAAAAACAAATTACATTGAAAAACAGACAAATTTAAGTGATCCTTAACAAAAATATTTACATTAAAAAAAACATAATGTTGTTATAATAAATACATTTTATAATAATTGTTTTTTTATTATCAAATATCATCATCAGCTTCATAATTTGGCTATGATTTTAAAAGTCAGATTATGTTTTTTTAAACAGGTAGTACAATGTTTTAGTGAGTATGACTTTTATATAATAAAAACATCAGCAGATAAAACCACACGAGGTAGGTGGCAAAGTCCTTTTTTTTTTTTTTACAATTTGGGTGAACTGACCCTTTAAATTCATCTTTGTTGTTACTAATGGTTTTCAGCAGGATTTTATAATGTATTTGACATACAAGGACATAAAACACTGGTATAATTAATTGGGTACTAACACATTTTAGCAGAGTATTGAGTACTAGTACATTATAATGAGAGACAGTTAGTTTATATGAATATTAACATGTTAAACCAACTCTTCTGGCCGGTTCTTCTAAACTTCTTACTCACGTGTCAGATTGTTTTAATCATGACAACAACACCGGTCGCTTCTGTTGCCTCCGTTTGGCTGATTTATTCTCACTTTTAACAAACAAAACAAAAACATTTCTACACGTTTCATCATGTTTACAGAGGTAGACTCAGTCCCAGCCCTTCCTGCTACCACAGGAGGGATGCTGGTGGTCCCCGTTCCCAAATCCAGTTGTACCAAAACTCTTAATGATTTTAAACCGATTGCTCTCGCATCAAATTTTAATGAAAATCTTTTTAAAAAACTGGTAAGTTCAGAAATATTAAGGAAAACTGAGCATACACAGAGGAGTAGAGGATGCCACAGTCACTTCTGTTTAACTTACTTTAACACTTGGATGGAAATGAGTCTCATGTTAAGACTTTTGTTTGTTGGTTTTTCCTCCGCTTTTAAAAACACCTTAAAGTCCCCACATCTTGTGTCCAGCAGAAGCACATTTGCATATGTCTAAACCTTTTAATGAGGAAGAAGGAACTGATGTCATTTTAAGGATTTTAACAAGATAATTTAACTTCTTTTGTGTGGAAAAAACGATATCAGACACATTATTATACAAAGTAGAGTACTTTGTATACATCTTAAAACATGTCTTGAGGGGATCTTTAAGTATCAATCTTCGGGTGTGAGAAAGTGGAATTCTGTCCAAGTTTGCTCCTCCTCCAACCTATTATTTACCCTCTACACAAATAGAGTACGCAGAAGAGATGCTCTGTTATTGTTAGTCGGCTCCAGGACAATGAGACCTTGACATTGTCAAGTGGTGTGATGGGTTCCGTCTCCAATTAATCATATCTAATCTAATCTAATCATATCTAAACTAAAGACATAATAATTGATTTTAGAAGACATGCCCACACAGATGGAGTCATATCTATTAAGGGTTAGACAGTGGAATGTGTGCAATCTTACAAATATCTTGGGATAATTATTAACTCAAAACTGAACTTTGCAGCAAATTGTAAAGTCGTGTTCAAAAAGGGGCTCCAGTGTTTGTTTTGTTTGAGGAAACTGTCCTATTTCCACAAAACCACGATGACCTTATTCTGTCATGTTTTTACCGAATCAATTTCATCTTTTTCTTTGGTGTCATGGTTTGGAAACGTATCTTTGAAGAACAGAAACTCTCTGAATCAAATTGTTAAATGGTCCAGTGGGCCGATTGGTGAGTCACAGCTTAACCCAGCGTCCCCGTACACCAGACGGTTACAGCGGATAACCAGCTCGGGTTTAAACGACGACTCCCACCCTTTGCACAGTGAATTCCTGCTTCTTCCTTCTGGACGGAGGTTTATAGTCCCAAGGTGTAGAACAAAGTGGTATAAAAATAGCTTTGTTCCAGCAGCCATCACTCAGATGAACAAGACGTAGCATAGATGCTACAGAAGCAATGTTTATTTCTTTTTACCTGCCTTTTACTTTATTTATTTTAGTGGTTTTTATTGTTTTTTTTTTTCTTTTAAGTCCTGATTATTGGAGCATTGAGCACTTTTATCATGTCTGTCTATTGTCTGTGTTGTTTGTAAAACGTGTGTCAAGATGGATGCCTTGTCTAGTGCAAATCAAATCTACCTACAGGTACAAATAAAGTAACCTGAACGTGACCCTGAACCTGAACCTGAACCTGACCTGTTGATGCCTGGACTCGACAAGACCTCTGAAGGTGTCCTCTGGTATCTGGCACCAAGACTTCCTCCTGGCCTCCATGAATCGGACTTGTTTTTTCATCCCACAGATGCTCCGATTGGATTGAGATCTGGGGAATTTGGAGGCCGAGGCGACACCTTGAACTCTTTGTCATGTTCCTCAAACCATTTCTGGACAATTCTTGCAGTGTGGCAGGGTTCAGAGACCACTGCCATCAGGGAATACTGTTACCATGAAGGGGTGTACTTGGTCTGCAGTAACGTTGAGGTAGGTAGTCAAAGTAACCTCCACATGAAAGGTTTCCCATAGTGCATCCTGGTGCCATTTCTTCCCCAGATAAATTACGTACACGCACCCAGCCGTCCACATGATGTAAAAGAAAACGTGATTCATCAGACCAGGCCACCTTCTTCCATTGCTCCATGGTCCAGTTCTGATGCTCACGTGCCCATTATAGGTGCTTTCAGCGGTGGACAACGGTCAGCATGGACACTCTGACCGGTCGGCAGCTACCCAGCAGGCTGTGATGCACTATGTGTCCTGACACCTGTCTATCATAGCCAGCATGAACTCAGCAATTTGTGCTACGGTAGCTCTTCTGTGGGATCAGACCAGACGGGGTAGCCTTCGCTTCACACACACACACACACACACACACACACACACACACACACACACATCAATGAGCCTTGGGTGTCCATGACCCTGTTGCTGGTTCACCAGTTGTTCTTCTTTGGACCACTTTTGGTAGATACTGACCACTGCATACCGGGAACAGTCAACAAGACCTGCTGTTTTGGGGATGTTCTGACCCAGTCGTCTATCCATCACAATTTGGCAAAAAGTCACTCAGATCCTCACGTTTGCCCATTTTTCCCGCTTTCAACACATCAACTTCAAGAACTGACTGTAACGAGTAATCGATGTTATTCACTTCACCTGTCAGTGGTTTTAATGTTGCGGCTGATTGATGTTTGTACATATAATATACACATATAGATATTTATTCATATATTATAGGTAGGACACAACACTTTACATACATACATGCAGTCATGTTTTATACCCTTCTTGCTGCTTTTACTATTTTTAATATTTCTTTTTTTCTCCTTACTGCATTGTCGAGGAGCTGAAACATAAGATTTTTACTATTATACTTGTGTAATGAGCTGTAACAATAAAGAAACTTGAAACTGATTGCTGAAAATAGTAAGTTGGCATCAATTCATAAGTCAAGAGAATAAAAAAATACACTATTTCAATAAATTGGCAAAAAATATAATTTGCAACTAACACAAAAAATGGCACACCAATAAAAAAAAACTCTTCTGTGTGATGTCATCGGCTGGCGTCTTAAGGAGGCGTGGCCTCTTCCAGCAGGTAGTGAAGTGGTCAGACATGTAGGTCAGTGTTGCAGCAGCAGATTACACAGGATTAGTGTCAGAGAGAGTGTGTGTGTGTGTGTGTGTTAAAGGTATTAACAGTGATATTACCATAACTGCAGTACAATGCAGTTCAACACACTCATATTAAATGTTTCTCTCTGTCTCTGCCTGTAAATGCTCATCACACCAATGTTATAATAATGTGTTGTTATATAACTGAGGTTTGTTCAGTGTGTTCAGGTCTGTGCTGTGCTGTGCTGTGCTGTGCTGTGCTGCCCCCTGCTGGTCACACAGGCTTTAAGCTGCACTGTGAGGCTGATGCGCCCCCTGCTGGAGACACTTCAGCAGTACAACAGAGACAACAGCAGGTCAATACTGTTATAACACATTGATGCTTCAGTGCGGTTATAATGTCTTTCTATTTAAAGAACACGGAGGAGATGTGAGTGCTCAGGGTTTACTTTGAATCAAATAAAGTACTTCCTGTTCCTATTACTACTCCTCCTGCTAATACTACAAGAACATCACAACCTAATATCACTTCTCAACTAGAACATCATGAACAATATCAGCTACTACAACAAATACTGCTGCTGCTTCTACTAAACAACAAAAAAACAATACTACTTCTAAAACTAAAGCATCATCATCAGCTACTACAAATATTACTGCATCTGCTACTATGAATACTACTATAACTACTACCATCACCTCTGCTGCAAATATTACTTCTAAAACTAAAACATAAACTGTGAAACTATCAATAAATTAATTAGGATAATGAATAAATTACTACATATACTACTGCTACAACTAATACTTCTTCTTCTACTACAGAATGTCAACCTCAGGTCAGGATGTAGTAAAAAAAAAAAGAAGTTTATGAAGTTCCACAGCAGGTGTTTACAGTTATCTTAGTGCATATGGATACTAAAATCAGAATAGTACAAATCATAACATTTACCACTAATCAAATCCTTCTTCTTCTGCTGTTAATACTACTTCCACCTCTAGCTGCTGCAGCAACTTCCTGTTTACAGCAGCAGAGGTCTAGCAGACGTCCCTGTATGCACATCAGATGTAATAATACTGTATAATGAGCTGATGAAGCCCATCCTCCTGCTGTCAGATCAACCAAAACACACACACACACACACACACACTCACACACTCACACGGCTGCAGCTGTTACCATGGAAACAAGCTGATGAATAATTGAGGAGAGAGAGTGACCCTGCGCCGTACAAAGAGTGATTTTGAGAGATGAAAGAAGTGTTCACACTCACACGCATGCACACACACACACTACAGGTTATCATCACAGCCTCCAGTGTTTCAAAATACCCAAATCAGAGTATAACACTGACAATGTGTGTGTGTGTGTGTGTGTGTCAACACCCACCGCCCAAAGTTAAACACATGGGTTTGAGTCACCATGACATCTCCTTATGTAAGCGTGCGCACACACACACACACACACACACACACACACGTGCGCGTGCTCACAGTGCTAATAACACTCCTCCAGAGAAGGGAAGCGCAGAGGACGGATGTGTAAACCTTTAATTAGTGCTAACAGTCACAGTCGGACTGACAGGTTTACATGTGTGTGAAGAACAGACGGGACAAACGATCGGTTGTTTGGTCCATAAAATGTCAGAAAATGGTGAAAAATGTCGATCGCTGTCTCTCAAAGTCCACGATGACGTCCGTTAATGTCTTGTTTTGTCCTCAACCCAAAGATCAGAATCAGAAACAGGTTTATTGCCGAGTAGGTTTGCGTTTGCCTTGTTGTTGTGGTGCATAACAATCAAAAAATAGAAGGTAAGAGAAAATACAACAAAAGACAGCTATATAATATAAAAATAACATTTACAATTAAAAAATAAGATTAGTAAACATAGTAAAAAATATATTCTAAGTGAAAAGAGCTGCTGAGTTTAGATAATCAGCTCACTGTCACAGAGGACAAAAGAAACCAGAGAATATTCAGATTTGAGAAGCTGGAATCAATTTTTTCTTGAAAAATGACTCTTAACGACTAATCGAAATATAAAAAATAGTTGGCGAGTAATTTAATAATTGACAACGAATCGATTAATCGACTAATTTTTGCAGCTCTATTTATTTGACAAAAATAAAAGTTGATAATAATTAATAACTTTGCCACTTAATAATACAGAAGTGTCTGAAAACCAAACAAACATGAACGCCTCACATCAGCCAAAGATGGATGTTCAATGTAATTAAACCCACATTTAATGGATATGGTGTTATACTGTCAACGCACAGCGTTTTCACCTTTACTCAACCAACTCTGTCATCATATGCTCACAGTTTTCATAAACATGAGAATCTTTTCATCTTTACCGTCTAAACCAAATTTCATTTCAGTTCATTACAACTAAACTGAACGTTTTTCCTGTTGCAATTATTATTCTGTTCTGTGATAAAACATCGGTAACTGCTGTTCATATGGGTGAAAACCTTCTAAAATCTAAACAATTATATGATTTCTATTATAAAGTTTTCATAATTGTAACTGTGATGTTGCCTAATTACACTGATAAACAGAAAACCGGAGGCGATAGGATCAATATCTGTAAAAACTGGGCTACTTTATGACAACTGGGCGGGTTCCAGTGTTTGGATACTTTTTAAATACAATTTAAAAAATAAAAACAAAAGCTTATTTCCACTGTGCTCCTCCAAAGGGAAGACATTCAAATCAGGCAAGACAGGTTAAAACATGTAACAGCAAAACACACATTATGATCAGCTCTTCATCGTCTCTGTCTGCTGTTGCTTCAGACAACGGCAGCAGTGTATAAACATGTATGTTTGTCCTTGGATCTCTTGAATCTAAAAGGATCTTCTGATGAGACTAAACATACAACACTCTCAGCTCCCCACTGGTACATCTTTAACAACAGTAGGGCTGCAACTAACTAATCATTTGATCAATAAAACATCAGAAAATGGCGAAAAACACCCGTCACATCCGTCTGGAGTCCAAGCTGTCATCCTCAAATGTCTTTTTTTTTGTCCAACCAACATTCCCAAACCCAAAGTGATGTAAGACCAAGAAAAGCAACAAATTCTCACATTTGAGATCTGTGAACCAGCATTTCTTTTTTGGCATTTTTGCTTGAAAAATTACTTAAACAATCATTTGATCATCAAAATAGCTAACAGATTAATATTCTGTTAATTGATAAATTAAGATATTCAGTTTACTGTCATGTATGATACAGAAAAGCCTCAAATCATCATATTTAAGAGGCTGCAGCTAGCAAACGTTTGGTATTTTTGCTTAAAAAATGTCTAAAAATACGATTTGTTTATCAAAATAGTTACATATTCTGTCAATCGACTAATCAATTAGTGTCCCAAAGTACTAAAAGACACCCAGAGAGCATTTTTACCACTGCAGTACAACTACTAGATCAGTGTTTGCCAACCTTAAGGTCCAATTCAAGGCTTCTCCAGACCTTCAGATATGTGGTGTAAGAAACTTCTCAACCATGAGATGTAAAACCTGCATTTCTCATATTTTGTTTACCCTTTTTACGACCCATGAGGGTGAATATAAACTAAATATAAGTCAGTATAGTGTGATATAATTCAACAGCGTCCACAAATTAGTCGTAAATGTAACCATAAAGTTGAATCAACACCTCTTTAAAACTGTTGAAACAACCGCGAGTATACAGTGTACACAGTGTTACAGTGTATACAGTGTTTGTATTCCTGGTTTCTTTAGTTTGAGAGGAACCGGTGCAGAAAAAAAAGGAAGCAGTTGTACTTTAAATTAAGAGAACTAATTAAACATCATATCCAAATAACGAGGGGAAAGTGCTCTGAATCCCGAGAGGCATGCAGATTAATTAAGGTGAAGCTCTTTGTGTCTGCTCTACTTTCTCTCTCTCCCTCTCTCTGGTTCTGTCTGTGTGTTAATTGGCTCTGAAGTTAATCCAGCAGTGAAGAACGACGCCTCCGGAGGACGTGGAAAAACGAGGGATCGAATCCCAGCAAAACGGAAAAAGCGGAGAGCATCTAACACATTAACACACGATGACAAGAAGGCTGTTACAGGCAGCCAAAATCAGAGAAAACAATGGTGGATTTTGCTTTTAACATATTGTGTTTTCTTTATCAAATGCAGGACTCAATAAGAACCAGAAACAAAAAAGCCAAAAAAAACCCTCCATTCTGCTGCCCCTTTTCCCTCTTTAATCTCCATCATGTTGAACACAGAACCTGTTATGCTAACGAGGTCCTTATTTAAAGCAGTAATTAGCAAATTTTTCTATGTCAACAACCTTCACACAGGACACGAGCGCTGTGAACTGCACCGGTCTGAACTCTGGATCATCTAACAGTCAACATCATTTCACCTCATCAATGTGCAAATGTATGCACCGTAATGTTTCAACATGTAATGAGATCATCGAGCGTGCTGAGAGGAGATGGCAGGCGGGCGGAGAGGCAGCTGTCCCAACATGAAGGATTCAGGGCCGCCGCAGGTGCGGTACGGGTGACATCACTGACGGAGGCGTGGCCAGAGGCTACAGAGCGACACCTTTAAACTGTGACATTAAAACCGGGTGATACAAATCTAAAAATACACTCCCTGATGCGGTTACTGCGGCTACACATACAAAGAAAATCCTGCCAGATCAATGTTGATGTTTTGAATCTTAACTGAGAGCTGTGTTGAGTTTCCAAACATCAACAGTGAGCCGTCGCCGCCATCCCGCCCACTGTTTCACTGTCAATCAAGACATCAATAGCCCTGATCCTCATGAGTAAAATGAGCTATCACAATTAGTTTTAACCCTTCCTTGTCAGCTGTTATGTTAATCAAAGTGACACATGCGCATTTAAGTGTGGCTGTTTGTTTCCTTCTCCTCTGAATGGGGAAACAGGCAGAATCCACTGAATAGTTGCTCCTGTTATTCATTGGTTATGATGTTTTAGCAAATTATGTACAGTCTAGATGTTCATACTGACCTCTATAAAGTCAGAAAGGTCAGTGGCAGGTTTGACTGAGTAAATGTTTGTCTTTGTGCTTTTATCTACTGATTATGAGGCTGTCACTGACACCTTCACAACTCTAATAAATTTCCTTTTGTAATAAATATTTTCTGGCCTAAATTCTACATGAATCTCAAATTGAAGTATTCACAATTATTTCTTTCAACAGTTCTGGTTATTCTGAAAAAGACCTGTATTTGAAGCTATTAAGAGACTTTTAGTGGCACACAGAAAAACACAGTTTTTGTCGCGGGGAATGAAACAACCATTTTGTAGCTTGATCGACCCCCTTTAAGTAATTCTTGACAGAATTACTCGATTTTCTCAGGAAAACAAAAATCACTATTGCAATGAACAAAATACACATTTTCCCAGAATCAGCCAATATATTGATAAAAAGGAATAACAACAATAAAAAGACAGAAGACTGAAGAAAGAAAACAAACGTGAGAAAAGGAAACAAGGGAGGGAGCGGCTGAGGGGGGGGGGGGGGTGGGTTCAAGGGGAAACGTATAGGTATGAGAATATGAGTTACTCTTTAATGGTAACAACTTGAACGTATAAAATGCAGCTCAGAACTTTATTTCACTGCATTTGGGTGTGTGCAGAAATTCAGAGATTTTGGAAAAATGTACTAAAAATTTGAATCAATTATTCAGGCCGTGTTGCCTCTGTGCGCCCACAATCATGCATTCTCAGACTATTTCTGAAGGAACCTGGACTGTTAGCGGCGCAGAAGACAAAAGTGACTCTCAGCCTTTTGCAGGACAAACACAACCATTGCTGTCTTATGAAAAAATACAAAAAAATACAGTCGTTTGTTGCAAAAAAGGACAAATGACGGCAGTTTATTATGGTAAAAAGGCGATATTGATGGAAAACATACATTTCTTACATACATTTATATTGTAATATGAGATTTTATAGTAATTTTTGTGTTTGCATTCATGTCTTATGTGTTTATTGTTTGCATGTATTTTTTCTGTCTATATTTTGTCATTATACATTGAAAACTATATTTTCTTAAGTTACTCTTTAAATACGTTGATGCAATCTGTTACTGACAACCAACCAGGTTAAATCAAAGCCCGACTGAAAAGAGAAACTCTGCACTAAAAAAAAAAAAATCACACTAAACAAGGTCTGCCGAGTGTGTTTGTGTGTGTGTGTGTGTGTTTGTATGTGTTTGTGTGTGTCTCCGGGTTAGCCAGTCAACCAACCTTAAAATGCCTTCATATAGAATCACACGCTGTGCTTAACACGCACACACACAAGCACTGAGCTAGCTGGTAGCTTGGAGAAATGTCTCTTGGCAGCTCGGAAACACACACAAACACACAGTTGGAGTGGAATATTCCTGTTATTTCTTACAGACGAATCATAAAGTCTTAGTTATCACTTTAACTATAAGTTAAGCACAGCATTTGTGAATTTTCTGAGACTTTTCTTGCATCAATATAAGAAAATATCACCATAAATATTGAGTTTTTTACTGATTTGACTCCAGTTTATCTCCCGGTCCATTCAGAAACATCTGAGGCAACAAGGCTGAACACTAAGGTGAATCCTTTATCATCTGCTCGCAGCTCGGAGCACTCACTCACACTTTAATCAGTGTAAACAGTTTAGCAGGAGGTGAGTTCAAGTCCTGTTGGAGATTTCTTTGGAGGGAGACAGATGTAAACTTAAGTTCACCCACAAAAGCTAAATTACTTCTGAAGCTCATTTCAGCTCCGGAGACATTTGAGTGTAATCTCAGCAGCAGATAAAACAAGCTGTGGATGAATTTATGCATTTTTGTCAAGAGGAACGTTTCTAGAATACAGAAATCATGATGTTTCAATGCAAAGAGAAAAAAAATAGAGTAAAGTCCTGAAATCAGACTCCCCCAGCAGCATGTGAACACATCAGATTAAATACACAGAGGTTTTCATCTGTGTAAAAGAGAATTTGGGACAAATTTTGCTTCTCAGCTGGTGACTGATTGGCTGCTGGAGGATTTCAGACACTTGGACGAGGAGGAAACTCTCATCGTTACAAACCAGACAGACATACAAGACGTAACATGTTGAGGAGAGAAGTCAACCACAAGTCCCACTGAGAATTGTGGGAAGAAACATCCAATCAGAGAGCTTTAAATTCTGCTTTTGTTCAGCACAGAGCTGCAATGATTAGTAGATCAGTTGCCATCTATTAAACTAATCCCTAACTATTTTAATAATCGAATAATCATTTTGAGTCATTTTTAAAAGAAAAAAAAATTCCAAATTCTCTGATTCCAGCTTCTTAAATGTGAATATTTTCTGGTTTCTTTAATCCTCTGTGACAGTAAACTGAATATCTTTGAGTTGTGGACAAAACAAGACATCTAAGGACGTCATCTTGGTCTTTCGGAAACAGTGATGGACATTTTTCGCCATTTTCTGACATTTTATTGACCAAACAATTAACTGATCAATTGAGAAAATAATAGATTAATCAATAATGAAAATAATCGTTAGTTGCAGCCCTAGTTCAGCTAACAGCGTAAATTCAGCTGTTTCAGTCAATTAACTTCAGGATTTTGCATCATTTGGGTAATGTAGTATTAGAGGAGATTCAGTATCACATGCACACTTAGTGTGTCAACTAGTAACAGTGCCAAGAACAACAACTGTTACCATGGTAACTGTACACAACAAAGATGAGGACAGCTTTAGCATCATGTTTACTCGCTTTGCACTGAAGGTCTTTGAGAAATGTATAATGTAGCACACAGAGGTTGTTATATGTAGCATAACAAAATTACACAGAACTACTCTCCTAAGACTGAAAACATGATGCTGTTATTAGTCTTTGGAGCCGTTTCTAAACAAACTAACGTGACCAAACTCTTCATAATAAAAGGAACATGTCACCCAGTGCAGCGGTGTGACTCGCTGACGTGTTTTTAATAGTTTTTGAACAACAACGGAGGAATAAGATATATCAGGCTTTAGATACACACACAATACTTGTTAGATCAGTTCATTGTTGGTTTGGATCCAAACATGAGATTTGTTGAAAAATATAGAAAATATTCCTTTAAGAGGTCACTATACTCCATCAGAACTGCTTGTCGAATGGTTGAACACCTTCAAAAACCTTGTAACCAGCATTCACACGTGCTTCAGCTACTATGACTGTCTTCCAGGAGAGACTGTATGAAAATATGCACCATTATCACTGTATTTAAACAATACCACGTCTCTCCTCTCTATGACACCCGACTGTTCAACCTTAGCAACCAAGGCTACGGCACAGACGGCTGTTAACAGGCACGTGTGACAATGTCAGCTCGTCAGCGAGGTAGAAAACAACATTGCAAACGAAGCGTCGAGAGCAGGTTGAAGCCCTGACTTTTGACTTGCAGGGAGCATTTCTACATACATTCACAGGAAGAGGATATAAATAACAGAAAACCACAAAAAGCAGAACATGTCTCCCTTAAATTAGACTTTTGTTAAACATTTTTAAGTCTTTTGAGAGGGAACAAAAATCAGTGACTTTTCTAGAGATACCCTGCAAGACAAAAAACTGGAACAAAAGCGGAAAAACTATGAAATTTGACAGATTTCCCAACTTGAGTCAGAAGCTGCATTTTTTCCAGCAAGTGAAGAAGAACAGAGGATTTTAAACCTGAAATTAGTGTGTGTGTGTGTGTGTGTGTGTGTGTGTGTGTGTGTTCCCCACATTGTCAACATTCCTTTCCACTGTCAACACTTCCTCCCTTGTTATTACCCACAAACCACCTGGCCCCTGTCACCTGGATACCTGACTGTGTGTGTGTGTGTGTGCGAGTGTGTGTGTGTGTGTGTGTGTGTGTTAGGTCTTGTATTATAGATGAAGGTCGTTAGTGAAGCACTGCTCAGTTACAGCACACACACACACACATACACACACACTCACGCACTCAGGGCTACTTCAAGTGTCATAATCTGTTGATAAGCTCCTCTCTCGCTCTTCCAGCCGGACAATAAAACAAACGCCCCCCCTCCTCTCTCTCCTCAGTGTGTCTCTATGGGACTCACTCACTCAGTAGGTGTGTGTTGTACTTGCTGGTGTAGTAGTAAACGTCTTCGTAGCCTTCCTGGTAGTCATCATCCGCCCGGTACCTCCTCCCTCGCCTCCTCCTGCCCAGGAGGCGCAGCAGGGCCAGGAAGCGCTCCATCACCACCACCAAGTCCAAACTGAGCCGGGGCCGAACTGAGCTAAGAGCTAACAGCAGGAGGCTAATAACGACGAACGGAAAGCGTCATTCCCCACAGAGAGGGAGAGAGCGTGAGATCAGATTTCCTCAGATCAGGTTTCCTCCTTGCTTGCTTGCTTGCTGCTGCACACACACACACACACACTTCTGGATATCTCTCACACACACACACACACACACACATGCATGCATGCACACACACTCTTTGTATTCTCTCGTCTATCTGCAGCCTCGCTCTCCTCCTCTGTTCTTCTTTTCAGGCTGTGTTGGTGCATCTAGCCCGGGCTCAGCCAATCGCAGGGCTCGCAGCACACACACACTTGCTCACTCGCTGCTCTCGCCCTCTAACACACCGCTCCTCCTGTGTGTGTGTGTGTGTGTGTGTGTGCGCACACGCTGTGTGAACATGCACTTGAAGAGTCAGCAGAGAGGATACCAGCTTCTCCTCTCATTGTTCTTTCCTTTGTTGCATCCTCTCCTCCTTTGTTATTTTTCCTTCCTTCCTTTGTTCTGTTGCTTCCTTCTTTTCCCTCCTTCCTTCCTTCTTTCCTCCCTCTCTCTATCCCAGTTTTCTGTTTCCTCTCCTCTCCTGCCTTCCTCCTCCTCCTCTTCGTTCACACACACACACTTCATTCCAGTAAGGGGGAGGGGAGAGCTCTTCAGGCGTGGAATCTGTGTGTGCGTGAATTCCAGAGAGTGGTCTGTAATTGAACACTGAGAGGAGGAGGAAGGAGGTGAAGATGGAAGGAAATGAGAGGAAAGGAATATAGGAGAGGAGAGGGAGGAAACTAGATGAGCAGGATGAAAAGGAAGGAAAGGAGAAGAGGAAAGGAGACAAGGAAAGGAGATGAAACTAGCAGAGGTGGAGGACAAGAGAGGAAACTAGGTGAGGAGAATGAAAGAAAACAAGAGGAAATGGAAGGAGATGAGAGTAAACTAGGTGAAGAAAGGAAAAAAACGAGAGGAAACAAGGGAAGGAGATGAAACTGAGAGTAGAGGAAAAATAAAGGAAACTAGGGGAAGAGGAGGAAGAGAAAAGAGGAAACTAGGTGAGCAGGATGAAAGAAAACGAGAGGGGGGGAAAGGAGATGAAACTAACAGAAGAGAAGAGAAGGAAACGAGGAAAGGAGAGGAAGCTAGGAGAGTAGGAGGCGAGGGGATGAGAGTTTAAGAAAACTGTGCTATAAACATGTTCTGTGTTTTGGAACTACACTTCCCATAATGCAATCTGCGGGAGCGCTGCAACACTATCAGGCTGAGATGGACAAAACACAGTAAAGAGTAAAGAAGGATCTGATTTGTCAATTAATCAATTAGTCGATTAAACTAACAGAAACGATTATTACGATTATTACTAGCTTCACAAATGTGAGATTTTGCTGCTTTTCTTGGTCTTAAATGATAGTAAATTGAATATTTCCTAATGATGAAGTTATTAAACTAAGGTTCAGGAACAAAACCACACCTCTCTCGTTAATTCAAACACCTGTGCAAACATACACAGGTGTGTCTAATCCCTTTCTCTCCCGTTTGTCTTCTTCTTCTCTCCTCTCTTCACACTGTTCCCTCACAGCGAGAAGGCTCTGGGTTCGAACCCCGGCCATCCCAGGGCCTTTCTGTGTTGGGGTTTGCATGTTCTCCCCTTGCTCCGGTTTCCTCCCACCATCAAGATATGTGTTAGGGTTAAAACTTCCATCCAAGTAATTCTTCTTCTTCTTCTCCAGCCACATCATGACACCATTCGGCTCCTGTTCGTCCCTCTCCTCGACCCCCAATCATCCACCGAACACGACCTTCATCCAATCCTTCTCGAATCCTCTCACCGATCCAAATAAAACCTTTTATACTGCGCAAACGGCGTGGTCTTTGTTACTGAATCTCTCTCGAGCATATGCTGATAAGCATTTTTCACAGTTTTATGATGATTTATAGACCCAACGATTAATTGACAATATAATAGGCAGATTAATGAGTAATAACAAATAATTGCTAGTTGCGCCCCAGTCCACAAGTAAAAAGTCTCTGATCAGAGTCGATATCAGCAGATGTTATTATATTATCTGTGTGTGTGAGTGTGTTGGGATGAATATGTTTTTATGAATATTTGTACGTTGCAATGGGGTTATCTGTATGTTTCTGTGTATGTACCATAGACTGTATAAAAATATGGACGTAGTTACCGTGACGTCACCCGTTGGTTTCTGAGGAGCGGTTTTGAAGCTCAAATCCGGCCGCCGCCATCTTGGCAGTGCGTGATGCTGTCTAACTCCCAGCCAATCAAAAACGGGCAAAGAGGCGGGGTCGAATGGCTGAAACAAGCCACCTAGCGGTTGGTGGACCTGTCACTCAAAGCAGCCATGTCCTTCATTATGCAGAACTTTACGGCTTAATAAAATTTAAATGGGTGACTTATAAAAAAATTCACCCTCAGTACAGTTGTCATGAAAGGAGAAATTAGCTACAGAGACCAAAACTGTTTTTTGCACCAGGCTGTAAACATGTTTATTTCTGCAGTAAAGTTGGGCATTTTAACATGGGGGTCTCTGAGGATTGACTCGCTTTTGGAGCCTCAAGTGGTCATTCAAGGAACTGCAGTTTTTGGCACAAATTTCCTGACTTTATCTGTCCAGTTATCTACATACACAATATTAAAAAGGGCTCAAATCGGACCCAAAAAACTTGATTGGGCCATTCCTAGAGTGTTTGTGTGTGTGTGTGTGTGTGTGTGTGTGTGTTATATCTGTGTGTTTGATTGAGTCATGATCCAAAGGGAGCAACAAGCGTTTAGCACTTAACCTTCGTGCAACCTCACACACACACACACACACACACTGGTGACCTGAGCAACTTCCTGTGTCGCCTTCACCACCACCACCAACTGTTACTGAAGCCGTGAATCTGTCGGCTTCTGTTCACACCACCGATGCAGGAGGATTACTGGGAGTTTCAGCTGGACGTCAGAGAGAAGAGAAGATGCGGTGATATTTCCAGAATATTGATCGACAGCAGCGCTACTGATGCATGAAAGAAAAGAGGTGATGTGTTCAAGATACTAACCTGTTCAAACACACACACAGACGGACAGCTGATACAAACAGACAGCTGACTGTTTGACTTCCCACCACCACCATAATGTTGGCAGTAAACTGGTCAAACTGGACAGAGGTTTCAACACGCACACAGAGGGAGAGACTGTGTGTGTGTGTGTGTGTGTGTGTGTGTGTGTGTGTGTGTGTGTGTGTGTGTGTGTGTGTCCTGAGGTGAGATTAAACATCTCAGACAACAGACAGGAAACACACGCACACACACACAGTAAATCTGTCTCCTCTCTGACCTCCGACCTTTGAACTCTGAAACTGAGAGACGTGGTGATTGACAGCTGGTCTGCAGGGTGAACAGTGACAGTGAGAAACTATGTTTAGTGTGTGTTGACCTCTGACCCCTGTCATGTCCTGACAGCTCTCGTATCCCACAATGCCTCGCCGCCTGACAGACGGAAAAAATGCTGACGGAAAAATGACAGCAACACACACACACACACACACACACACACACACACACACAACACTACCAACTGACCATCATGATAAATATTGATTGTAGGAATCAGAACTGACATCCAACATGCAGCTACGTGTAAAAGAGTAAATACTGAAAATACAGATTAAATACTTGCTGGATGTGGATTTTGTAATATTTGGACACGGCCAGGCTAACTGTTCCCCCCTGTTTCCAGTCTTTATGCTAAGCTAAGCTAACCATCTGCTGTCTCTAGCTTCACATTTAACGTACACAGAGAGCGGTTTTCATCTTTTCATCTAACTCTCAGCAAGGAAATGATTTCACAAAATGTCGAACTGTTCCCGGGAGAGTAACAGATCATATCTAAATAAAACCAGCAAATATTCACATTTAAGAAGCTGGAACAAGTGAGATTTTAAAAAAATGATTTAAAGCAATTCATTTTCTGTTGATCGACTAATCGTTGCTGCTCTGGGGTTTTGACAAAAAGTTAAAAGACAAAATTATGGCAACTTTGTTGTTGCTGAGACGCATGAGGTCAATAAAACACAGTGAACTAGCAGCAACTTTATTATCCTTCAGGAAACATTCATATGTTTCTTCAGGGAGCAAAAAAAAGTACTTTGGAACAACATAAAGACATTTGCCGAGACCAGTGATGGAAGAAGAACTCAGATCCTTTACTGCAGTAAAAGTACCAATACATCAATATAAAAATACTCCATTACAAGTAAAAGTCCTGCATGAAAAAAATCCTACTACAGTAGAAGTACATAAGTATTATGAGCTTGATGTAGTTAAAGTATTGCAGTAAAAGTACATAAGTATTATGAGCTTGATGTAGTTAAAGTATTGCAGTAAAAGTACATAAGTATTATGAGCTTGATGTAGTTAAAGTATTGCAGTAAAAGTACATAAGTATTATGAGCTTGATGTAGTTAAAGTATTGCAGTAAAAGTACATAAGTATTATGAGCTTGATGTAGTTAAAGTATTGCAGTAAAAGTACATAAGTATTATGAGCTTGATGTAGTTAAAGTATTGCAGTAAAAGTAGTGGTTTGGTCCCTCTGACTGATATATTATTATATATGACATCATTAGATTATTAATAGTGAAGCATCAGTGTTAGAGCAGCATGTTACTGTTGTAGCTGCTGGAGGTGGAGCTAGTTTACACTACTTTATATACAGTTAGCTAGTTTAGTCCAGTGGTTCCCAACCTAGGGGTCAGGCCCCTCCAAAGGGTCAGCAGATAAATCTGAGGGGTGGTGAGATGATTAATGGGAGAGGAAGGAAGAAAAAACAAAGTTCTGATACACAAATCTGTTTTCAGTTTTTGAACTTTTTCTCTAATCTTTGATTTTTGCTGAAATATTGGATCATTTGAACATTTATTGAAATGAAAGCATGTGAGAAGTTTAGAGGGAAAAATCACTATTTGGTGGAGCTGTTAACAACTCATAGACATGTGAAATGTGACCCCGACTACACACTGCTTTTTGTAAGACGTCAAAAGCCAAAAAGGTTGGAAACCACTGGTTTCATCTTTAACAATGTGTTATATTTTAAAAGCTTGTTATATTATCCATTGTGTCAAATCTTCATGTGAAAAGTAACTAAAGCTGTCAAATAAATGTAGTGGAGTAGAAAGTACAATATTTCCCTCTGAAATGTAGAAAGTAGCATCACATGGAAATAGTCAAGTAAAGTACAAGAACCTCAAAATTGTAATTAAGTACAGTACTTAAGTAAATGTACTTAGTTACTTTCCACCATTGGCCACGACAACAGATAATATCTTTCTGTAAAAATTGGTAATAAATCTGAGCTTCTTGTTTCATGCAGGGTGATCGGGTCATGTGGTGAAGTCAGATTAGCTTCAGTGTTAGCTCAGGACAGTGAAGGAGGAGCCTCCCTCACCTGTCAGACACCCCTGAGGGCTTCAACACCCCACAAGCTGCCTCACACTGACAGAGCTGACAACCTGGCAGATGGTCGAGTCACATCCGCTGACACAGGAATGAAAAAGAGAGAGAGAGAGAGAGAGAGAGAGAGAGAGAGAGAGAGAGAGAGAGAGAGAGAGAGCGAGAGAGTGTGTGTGTTTCTGCTAAAAATGACAAGTATTTGCATATCGCTCTCAGGCCTCTGCTGCTCTTTAACACGATTGGACGCCTCATCCTTATGTGTGTGTGCGTGTGTGTAATCGTATTCTCCACGCTCCATACACACACACACACACACACACACACACACACACACACACACACACACACACACACACTTTATCCTCTCACTCCCCCTGCTGGTCGCTAAAAGAAACTGCGGCTTTTAGAGAAACTGAAGAGGGAAACTAACACTTCGGAGGGTCGAGTCCTGCTGAGAATTACCCATGATTCACAGGGGCAGACCAGCAGGCAGACAGTGATTGATAAAGCCTGAGGGGGGGGGTGAGACAGACAGGCAGAGAGACCTAGAAACAAACTGAACAAAAGAGAGAGAGAGAGAGAGACGAGTGAATCCATGTTCTTAATGGACTGCTGAGTGACTGACCTTGATTCCTAATGGACACAAACACACAAACACACAAATGCATTGACTTCCATTCATTTCCTGAAGGCTCGCTCCAACCTGAACCTAAACCCAGAGAGAAAAGACAAACAGCCGAACGTCAACTGCACCGAAAACAAACCGCAGGACAGATACTGGATTTATCTTCAAGGACGAGTTCACAATTTTACAAGCGTGTCTTAAACCAGCAGTCAGGTGTCCATATGAACAGTGAAAGAGGTTTTCCTCGCTGTAATCATTCCTCCTGTTCATACTGGATATTAAAAGATCCTTCAAATGTGCTTTCAATGGAAGTGATGGAGGCCAAAATCCACAGTGTGTCCACACAGTCATTTAAAAGTCTATGTGAAGCTTATATGAGGCTTCAGCAGTCTGAGTTAGTCATATCAAGTGGATATCTGACACATTTACAGTCTTTTTAGCATCAAATTCCCTCTTTGTGTTTCCTCGGACAGTGTTTCCCTGTTGAGCTGTGGTGGAAGTATAGTAACAAAAAGAGGGACTTTGGCACTAAAAAGACTGTAACGTTGAAAGATATCTACTTGATTTGGACGCTGAAGCTTCATATTAGCTTCAGATAATCTTTAAAATACTGTTGTTTTAAGACAAACTTGGAAAATTGTGAAGACTAAAACGTCCTCATGTCCACACACACAAACAGGTCAGTTACTAATAGCAATCATTCATGCAAAAGTAATGATAATACATAACAGAAATTAGGGCTGCAACTAACTATTATTTTCATTATCTATTAATCTGTTGCATATTTTCCTGTTTCCCAAATATGTAACCTTAAATGTCTTGTTTTGTCAACAATCCACAACTCAAAGATATTCAGTTTACTGTCATAGAAGACTAAAGAAACCACATTTAAGAAGCTGGATCCAGAGAATTTGGACAGTTTTCTTTAAAAATTGTTCAAAACATATGTAGTATGTAGTAAAAAAAACAGAATCCCAGCACAACGCTAGCTCACACCTACATGTTTGTGAGCTTCTTAAAGACAATAATGACTAAAACAGATCACAGAGGAACGAGTGGAAGCGCTCGCTATCTCTCCGCAGGTTTCAGTGTCAGACCGACTGCTTCACTATTAGAGACACACTGAGACACAACATGAGTGAGTGTGTGTTTGTGAGAGATGAGTGTGTACATTATATGTGTTTTGTGTTAGTGTGTCCATGCTGGGCTTATCCAAGTAGAAAATGAGTGTATGTGTATGATGCCAGCAGCTTGGCTGTCCACCTGGACGCTGCCCAGGGCTATATGTGTATGTGTATGTGTGTGTGTGTGTGTCAGGATGTAACAGATGAAGGACAATAAAAGCAGATCTTCAGACCATTTTCACACTAAGCTGGCTAAATTTGTCAACGTATCTTTTTCTGTCCATCCAGACTAAAACGGCGTTTTTCTCCCCCGATAGCAGAGCTTTTTAACGGAGCGGCCTCCCGAGTGTGTAAATGTGAAAACGCCGGCTTGGTGTTGTTGTGTATAAAAGGTAAACGGAGCTTTGTAGAAACGCTGTCATATCACTGACAAAACAGATGGTGGCAGTACTGTGGTGTTTCATTGGAAGAGGAAGAAGAAGAAACACAACAACAATGTTTTAAATAATTATACTGTACATCCGTTTAAGCCTCAAATGTCTCAAAATTGTAAATCATTACCTAAAATCTATTTGTTGGATGGAAGACAATCTCTTACTAATCACCGCAGTGGTTGAACATCTACTCAAATCCTTTACTTAAAGCTGCATTCATTGATTTTTGGACACCAACGGGGGAGAAAACATCTAAATAAACTGGAAGAGAGGCTTAAAGCCAGAGTCGTAATGATTAGTCGATCAACAGATTAGTTAGTCGACATTTTTTTGAGTTTTTGACTGTTGGTAAGACAAAACAAGACACTCAACTGTGATGGATGTTTTTTTTTTTTTTACTATTTTCTGACATTTAATAGGCTAAACTATTTACAAATTAATTCAAAAAATAAAGGACAGATTAATCAAGAATGAAAGCAATCATTAGTTGGAGCTCATCTTTAAACTTTAACTCAAAACTGTGTTTTGGTGTACCCCAAGGTTCTGTCCTGGGCCCTATTTAGTTTGCCTTGTACAGAGGCAGATAATATGTTTTTAATATTCAATTATACATTTGTTTGTTTGACAGCTTCATGTGAGTGTTGTTCTCCTTATTGTCTACTTTGATTAGCTTGTTTAGAGTTAAACGTATCTACAACTTCTCTCTCGCTGAAACTGTTGTAATCTGCTGCGGAAATGGAAACAGTGCACAATTTCTTCTTTGTTGGTTTTCTGTGGCTGACTTGCTCATCTGTCCTCCGCACATGCCCAGTAGGAGGATAATTACCTGTTTTGGCGTTTTAATGTGGATGGATGTATTTGCTGAATCTCCTGCTGTGGAGGCGTGTCGTTTTTGCTCGAAAACGGCATTTTAGAATTTAGCCGGCTTAATGTAGACGTAGTCCGAGTCTGTTTCTTATTTGAGTATATAAGGGAATTCTGTTTTTCATTTAGTATTTTATTCGTTTCATCCATCTCTTCCATCGGTTTTAATGACGCTTTACTCACGATAATGACGCAGTGATTCATTTGACTGACAAAACGTCAGAGTCGACTCAGGGGTTTCTTGACTGATGATTCGAGTCATATCTACTTTTGCAAAGAAAGAGGACTGTGGATTTTGTCCCCCTTCACATACATTGTAAGTGCATTATGAAGGGATCTTCTATTGGTCAGTATGAACAGGAGGAACGATTACAGCAAGAAAAACATGTTTTAATGTTCATTTGGGCTCCTGACTGTTTTAGGACAGACTTGAAGAATCGTGAACCCGTCCTTTAAGGGTGTGGAAGAACTTGACTGGCCTACACAGAATTTAGACCTTCAGATCTTATTCTCCAACATCAGTGTTGAACCTCACTAATGCGCCAAACTCTGATTTAAAGCCTGAAACCAGGAGAATCAAGGCTGTTATAGCAGATTTATGTGCATGATGATGTTCAACTATCACTGTAATATTCACACGTCCACATACTTTTGGCCATGTGGTAGCACTGCAGTATAAAGCACAGTCTTATCTTGTGACACAATATTTGCACTGCGCACACACACACACTTACAAAACACACATTTAAATGGACAAAGTCATATACACAATGACACACACACACAGTCAGCGTTTTGTTCCAGAGTCACAGCGAGAGAGACGGACAGGAAAAGACAGAGAGAGAGTCTCTCGGTAAAATGTGTCAGGGACGATAGGGATAATACATTAAGCTGAGGAAAATGGATGTACACGCACACACACACACACACACACACACACACACACACACACACACACACACACACACACACACACACACACACAGGTCTGCTTCAGTAATCCTGAGGACAAAGATGAGCAGAGTTCTGACATCAGCACCTCTTAAAGGACAGTGTGTGTGTGTGTGTGTGTGCGCGCACACGTCTTAGTCAAAAAGCTTGAAACGGTGGGATGATGTCATGCTGTGACACACACACACACTGTAATCACCATCACACACACACACAGTAACACAACCTCTGCATCATCCACTCATGATGTGCATCACAGCTCCGTTTAAAAACATGATTTTTTTTTACTGTATTTTTATCCAAATGTGACATTTAAAACATGTTTAATGTGCTGAGAAAATCTCATTTAGCAGCTGTTCTGGGGCTTTTGATCATATCACATGATCCTCATCAGGAGTCACAGAGCTTTGTTCAAATTTGAATTTTAAAGGGGACATGTTCTGCATATTTCCAGGTGTATATTTATATTCTGGGGCTCTACTGGAATATCTTTGCGTGATTTCCAGTTAAAAACTCCTTATTTATCTTCTACTAGTCCTTTATGCAGCCCCTCAGTTCAGCCTCTGTCTGAAACAGGCCGTTTTAGCTCCTGTCTCTTTAAGGCCCGCCTCCTGGTGAGCCCACTCTGTTCTGATTGGTCAGCTTCAGGACTCCAGAGGCTACGTAAACAAACTATAGTAGCAGGATTTCACTTTTTGTCTTGTTCTTTACTTGAAATATAAACTTGTCAAACACATCCATACACGTTGGAGTTGAATCAGATCTGAAACACTATGTGAGTGGACAACATGAACAACACACAGAAAAACCTTAGCAACAACCTTAGTGACCAACCACCAAAAACGAACAGCCATTTATGGGCGTGCACGACGAACCAACATCAGCTCTTCAGCAAGGTAGAAAAAAAACATTGCAAACGAAGCGTCAGAGCAGGTTGAAGCCCTGGAGTTTGACTTGCAGGCAGTTCTTCAGATTCAAAGTCTGTCTGAAGAAGCATGCATCTAAGGGAGTAACACCTTCATCTTTCTTTGTTAGCAAAAATACAGCTTTTCACTTTTTTGTGACACTTTATGAATGAAACAATTAACTGATTAATCAAGAAAATATGATTAATTCATAATAATAATAATAATAATGAAAAACAGTAGTTTAAGCCCCAATTTGCAAGCATCAAAAGCTAAAAGGTTGGGAACCACTGGACTAAAAGATTGATCATTTAATTAACAGAATAACAAGAAACAGACAACAATTCTCTCCGATATTTAATACAATACAAACAGGCTGCAGTTTCAAACACTGGCTGGACGAACGTGGCCACAGTTTTGATTGGTGTTTGTGAGGACTTCAGCAGGAAGGACACTCCTGTCGAGCAGCAGACAGCAGAGGTCCTGGCCACAGCTCAGAGTTTCACTGTGGCCTGAAGGGAGACAGGTGCTGGTCCCTTCTGGACTTGCCAGGTAAGAAGTCAGGGTCACGAACCTGACGCTGTCATCATCAGCATGCTGTAAAAAGCTGCCTGTAGCGCTGTAGGGTTTTTCTCTGCGGGTTTCTGTAGGAATATTTACAAGCCTGGAGTTTGGAGTCAGATAGTGGAGGAAGATAATCCTGATTTGGGCAAACGATGGAGAGTCTGGGTGGAGGAAAGCATGAGGCGTGACAGTCTGAGATGCCCGCAATAATCGAAGAATAACCAAATCCAACGAGATTATGGCACTCTAACCGACCTAATTTTATCAATATGTATACAGTAAATGAATTTCTTCATACACGTTGCTCTTGAAAATAAAGGATCTGTAGAGCATCTGTTGTTTCAGGCGCAGCAGTCTGTTACACCAGCGTTTGTTAAAATAATGTCACTCTAACAGATCCAGCTTAAGTTAATGAGTTCAGAAGCCATAAAAGTGTTTTTCAAATCTTTTTTTATCATATTGAGATACTTTAAAGGGCGGCATAGTTTACCCTGAGTTTTCTGTTTTAGCAAACAAATACCTTAAGTGTTCTGGGAAGTGTTGTGGTACATAAATATTATCATAACTTATGATGTACTGTCATCATGGGTCAACAAGAAGGCTTACCCGATTGGCCGGGGCAAGTAAAATGCCACGTTGGGCTAATAAAATAAAAAAATGTTTCAATCATTTCTTTCGATCATCGTCGTATCATAAATTATGTTCTCATTCTCCGGCGCACATCGTAGCCTCGTCTCCTCGCACGCATCGGAGAATATTGGCACGCGCCGTTGGCCAATCAGGAGTCGAGTAGGCTAGTAGTGTGATGCGTGAAACAAACATCCCTCAGGATTATATGAGCTCTGTCAAATAGAGGAATCAGTGGAACGTGTAATTTTTCACTGCCATAAATACTGTCGAGAACGAGAAACATTAAAAAGAGGGAAATCAGGAAGCTTGGAGTGGAAGAAATGAGTCTAAATAATGTATTTGCCATCGGGTCTATTCCTTTATTTGAAAGAAACTGGGCTCATAAAAAGAGTTTAGTGTTCAGTGTAATTTAGGGGAAGAGTCATAATATTTTCTATATGCAAGAATGTTTGTAGCTTCACATCTATGACACTTGTCCTGTTTCATTTACTTAAATAAAGACTAAACATGACAATTAACTTTAGTATCTGTTGTTATTTGATAACATTTGTATAGGGGCAAGTAAAAATTGACTTTAGGCAAGTAGATTTCTGACCCACTTGCCCGACAAGGCAAGTGAAAAAAACATTAACGTTGAAGCCTGACTGTTTATTTTTCAGTACAAATAATTAATGAGAATCTTGTGCACAGACGGATCTAATAAGATATTGTTTCATTAAACAATATTGAGATAAATGTGACAATAAATTGTCATCTTTTATTTTATTGTACTGTATTTTCTACTGTATTTCTGCATTTGAATTATTTTCTACTGTATTTATGTATATTAAATAATGTCGATGCTGTGTCCTGTGTTGTCAGTTGTTTGTGTTGTTTTTTTGAGCTGTGTGGTGAAACCAAAGATAATTTCCCACAGTGTGGACAATAAAGTTCCTACAGTCCATCCTTCTATATTAATTTCAGGTGATATCTACGGCGGCATATTGCTGCCACCAAAATTTGCTCAGTTTATAAGTTTAGTAGTTTATAATGAGAAAACATTTCTCATTTTATTAATATCATGATATAACAAATTTTTCATGTTATTATGACCTTTTATCATCACCATTTCTCTTGTAATAACATCTCACTTTATCTTGTTATATCACAAAACTTTCTCCTTAGTTCACAAAATGAACGTATCTCATTAAAAAAAAAAGTTTTCTCGTTATTACATGTTAAGTTCTATATGTCGTAAAAACCACAAAGAGATCCTGTCAGTGCCAAAAGAGACGATATTGTAGCCTACATCAGCTAAAATATAGTGAAAATGACTGGTTTATATTGTTGTTTTAACGACGTATGGACGTTTCTTGTTATAACTTGTGTTACAAGGAGAAAAGTTTGTTTTAATGAGATAAGTTTACTTGAGAAATAACAGTAAAGTTTTGTGATATAACAAGATAAAGTTATGTGTTGTTAAAACAAGAAACGAATTATCTCAGAATAACATGAAAAATATCTTGTAATTACCTGAAAAGTTTCGTTTATGTCGTAGCGGCAGCGATACACTGCTGTAGTTCACATGAAATCAATATCATGATTAATTGTCACATTTATCTTGGTAGCGATTAATGAAATTATATCTTATTAAAATACGTCTGAGAACAAGATTTCTCTGTGCGCTGCTGTAGATATTTCTCAGTCCTACCTACAAATAATAACTTTATAAATCTACACTAAAGGTGAGATGAAGTAAAATGAGCTACTGCGTCCCAGAGTCAAGAGAAAATCTGACTAATTAACATACATGTCACAATTTTCTGTTCAATATTGCATCTCCTACCACACTGCAGGTGATCTCTTATTGAATTTTGTATTTTTTTAACTTGTGTGTTAACATTTAATTCCTTTTCTTTTTAGATATCATGAACTAAAACCCACTGAGACACTGCACATGACATCAGTCTATACAAATAAACCTGATAGATGTTACTACAGTAGTACGGTGTCTCTTATGGTTTGTCTATCTATTATTTACCTGTTGTCTATTTTTACTCTCTTTGCCTTTGGTTGTCTGGTGTTTCTTTCATGTACTGTATATTTTTCCCTGTACAGCTGTTTTTCCATGTTTCACTGTACGGCTCTTAGTATTTAACATTTTAGTGTATTGTCATTTTTCTAGCACCCCACTGCGCAGCACTGTGACGGTTTAGCTGTGTCACAGTACACCTGAAGATTATTTATTATCTCTCCATGGGCACTACAGACAGGTTTACTGCTCAACACCAAATCAACACTAATATATTTTATAACAGCCTCGGGGACTGAAGAAAACATTTAACATCCCCTTACGTACAGTATACTGGACTCACAATAACCTCGATATTACTCAACACAGAAACACAGGGGGCAACAACTAGAGCTTCAACTATCAGACGATTAATGGATTATTAACTCAATAATCACAAATGCAACTATTTTGATAATCAACTAATCATTCCAGTTGTTTTTCAAGCAAAAATGCCAAAAACTTCCTGTTTTCTGCTTCTAAAAGTTGACGATTTGATGCTTGTCTTTGTCATATATGATCATGAACTGGATATCTTTTGAGTTTTGTGTTGATTTTTTTAAAAAAAGATATTTTAATACATTATATCAGGCTGCCAGAAATAATAATGGTTAATTGGTGATGAAAATAGTCTTTAGTTGCAGTCCATATTTGTGCTACACAAAATCAATTTGTTTTTTCAGACGCTCTGCTCTTTCTCTTATGAATTCATGAATAATTTTACCTCTCACAGCTTTAAAAAGTATTTAAATGAAACAATCTGAGAGGAAATCATCACTCTTTGGAGAAACTGGTGACAAATTGTAGACATATGAGCTGTGTAAATTAATTTTAAGGTGTCACAAGCCATTGAAATGTAGTCCTAACCTTCCAAAAATAGATAATTGTTACCCGCTATCCAATCTGCTGCTTGTTAAAGTCAGCAACGGGTCAATCCCACGCTCTCTCTCAGACTGTCTGGACAGTTGAGAATCTCACCATCACTGGAGCTTGCTGGCTTGTAAAAGCATTAGGAAGCTTTCACCGATTTGCCTCACCGAGTGAAAGTCATGAGACACGTTGCCGCTTAAAGGACTTCTTTATCCTTATTTATTATTTATTATTTATTATTATTGCAATCATTGGTGCCATACAAAATGGTTTTGAAGACGCCGTATTTCTATTTTACCTTTAAGTGTCCTCATTCTTTGGTGGCAGTCATGTAAAGTTCAAACCTTTTAAATGTGAGCTAAAAATGGTTTGCTGAATCTGACACCACATGTAAAAGGAGAATTACTACACTAGTACAGTTTAGATGAGTGATGACATGTCTGGTTTTGTTCTACTTGGACCGTGTGGTTTAATCAATACTCTTTCCAAAAATCAGGTTGATTTATCTGCATCCAGTTTTCTCTAATTTTATATTTCCACATAGATTCACATTGTCTGTACAAGATTAGAAAGAAAACAGGGTTTGTGTCTTGTGAAACATGCTTCAAATCTACTTTACAGCATATTTCAGAAATATGATATTTTTGACAAAATACCTTGATATTGATATTGAGACAATATTGTAGGGATGACTATAATCATCAATAATGTGGATATAATGATTAAGTGAGTAAAGGTAAATAATAGAACAGCTAGAACAGTCTGGTAAGTTCAGACAATTACATCACTTTACTGTAACGCAGCCTTTAAAACCAGGAAAAGACACTTATATCACAATATTATGATATCCAAACTCTATGATGTCTAGTCTCATATCACGATATCAATATAATATCGATATATATTGCCCAGCCCAAAGTTGGTCAAAATATGTTGAGAATTTCCTAAAAACCAAGTTGACATATTCAAATGTCTTGTTTTATCCAACTAACAGTTCAAAACCCAAATATATTTACAGAAGACTGAGAAAACAAGCAAATATTCACATTTGAGGCGCCAGAATCAGATCATTTTTGGCATTTTAACTTGGAACATCACTTTAAAAATCAATAGATTATCAAAATATTGCCAATTATCTTTCTGTAAATCAACCAATAGTTGCAGCTCTCCTCATAAACTTCTAAATTAGAGCTCCAATCATTAGTCGGTGAATTAGTTGACTGACAGAAAATCAATTGGCAACTATTTTGATAATCAATAAATTGTTTAGGCCAAATATTTGATGGTTTCAGTTTTTGAGAATTTGCTGCTTTTTTTTTTTATCTTACATTAATGTAAATTGAATCTCTTTTTGGGTTTTGGACTGTTGGTCGTACAAACATGACATTTGATGACGCTACGTTGGGCTCTTGGAAACTGCCATGTTTTTACAGACCAAACTATTAATTGAATAAATATTCATAAGACTAATTGATTATGACATTAATCATTTATTTGTAACTCTATTCAAAATCTGAAACAGTCGTCAGCTTCTTTATTTAGACTGGAAATGCAATCATCAATGAGGCTGCAACTAATGATCATTTTCATTACCGATTAATCTGTCAATTATTTTCTCAATTAATCAGTTAGTTGTTTCGTCTATAAAATGTCAGAAAAGGTGATAAATATCAATCACTGTTTCCCAAAGTTCAAGGTGACGTCCTCAAATGTTGTTTTGTGCCGACCAACAGTCCACGACCCAAAGATTTTCAGTTTACTGTCATAGAGACTAAAGAAACCAGAAAATACTCACATTTTTTCTTTAAAAAAAAAAGATCCAAAATAATTAATCGATTAATAAAATAGCTACTAATTTTCATTAACTGCCCATTTGTTGCTGCTCTAATCATCAATGTAAAAGCATCAAATGTGAAATTGAGTATTATATATGAGCAATAGGGTTGTGCTGATGGCTGTCAGTCATTGACCACTGCTCCCTTCACCATCGTACCACCACCATTCTTCTACAGTCAGGAAAAACTTCTACATATCGCAACAAGAGACCAATTTTTCACCACGAGTGCCTTCCAGTACTCCCATCAGATACCACTGCAGATTGCAAGAGAATCAGGGTCTCCATGGATTACCATACCCAGTGGCAGCCGTCGAAGATGGCGGAGAGAACAGAGACAGAAGCGAGGATGCCGGTCCAGTATCCTAGCAAGGTTAAGGAAGACCCCTCACAGACCACCGCTACCCAGCCTCTTCATCGCCAACGCCATGAGCTGACACTAGATTTATCATCGCAAACACCCACTCAGGATAGCTGGATGATTATTACCGAAACCTTGCTAATTACATAAGTCCCGAACGCAGCAATCGCGCAGGCAGCCTACTCAATCCACCGCAGCAACAGAAACAAGGACTCCAATAGGAGCCGCACAGGTGGCCTGCGTATTTATGTAGACAACAACGATACGATAACATCGTCCATCGCAATGTCTCACTGTGGACATCGGTAGACATCGCCCAACCCTAATGAGAGACTAAATGAGGATAATCAACACTGACTGTGCAATACCATATTAAACCAAAAATACTATATCTCTCCATAGTTTACCATACAAAACAATATTATACAACAAAGTATAACAGTAGGATTAACATACTACACCTCCACTGTACAGTACTGTGTTATATTGATGGAGGGGTGTTGTGAAAACAGTAAGAGGCGCTGCTATGTGCTGCCAACAAAGCGTTACACTAACACATTTTGACGTCTGTGAGAGCAGAAACTGGTGGCCAAGGTGGAGCATTAACTCACCAGTCAATTTTTAGTCAAACAAAAAAACAAAAAAAAAAAACAGGACGCTTTTTCCACACTTGACCCTCCAGCATCACACAAACTGTGGGGTCACACATTTTTACCGTAACACCAGTAAACACCGGGGTTGCGACTGCCTGCAGCCCGGTGAAGGTGGTCGTTACACGCACACACAAACACACACACACACACACACACACACACACACACACACAAGGGCAGACCCTCTGTTGACCAGCCCCGGTTTAACCGTTGGTTAGCCTATTAGCAGCCCTGCTATCTCCACTCACGCTGCTCGGTAACCGGTCACCGGTGATTGCTCTTAATGATGAATAAACGCGTCAGCGAGCACACAAGTAGCCTGTAACGTTAAATCACCGTAACGTCACTGTAACCTCACCCGTTGCGTCAGATTAACACGAGACAACACACACACACACACATACACGCGCGCACACACACACACGGTATCAACTTTCACTAATTTCAAGACAGTCGCCGTGTGTGCGAGCTCTACCGGCGGCGCCAAACCACGCTGCGCGAGAGATTGCACCGGCGATAATTACTACACGCGCTCACACACACACACACATACACACACACATACACACACACACACACACACACACACACAGGTATGTACTAACACACACACACACACACACACACACGCACACCGAGAGAGAGGGACGCACTCGCCGGTCGGTGTGAGCATGAACGGATCGGTCTGGTCCGGTCTTACCTCCTTCCTGGTCCGGTTGGAGACAGGCCGGGATGTTCTTCTTCCAGCCGGGCATGATGCACCTCAGGGCGGATATGGAGTCCAGGGCGGCCCGCTAGCAGACACACACCACCAGCAGCAGCGGGAGGAGCAGCAGCAGCGGCGACAGCAACATGGCTAGTTAGCTTTAGCTTAAGCTCCTACCTCCCTCCGCTGCTCACACAGGCACGCGAGCCTCTCTCTCTCTCTCTCTCTCTCTCTCTCTCCTTCTCTTTGTGTGTGTCTCTCGACCCCCTCCCCCCGCTGTAACTCTACCCCTCGAGCCTCGCCGTGGTCTCTGGAGGAGCGCGAGAGAGAGGGAGCGAGAGAGTGACGTGATGACCGTGAAGGAGCCCGCGAGGCAAACGGGGTACCGGTCGACCGTTGGATCCCGAACCCGCCACTTTCATGATCCTATCCCATCTGACGCTCCATTTTCTCAACAGATGGCGCTTAAATTGACAAAATAACTAACAAACATCGTTAATTATCTTAGCTAAGTCATTTGTGCATTTTAAGTGTTTTATGATTTTATGGTTTTATTACCTGTATACTTTGTTTATTTATCACCATCATTACTATTTATTTTATTCTATTTTGTTTTATTGACATTTTACTGTTTATCGTTATTATTTATGTTATTAACATTTTACTGTTTTATTATAATCTATTTATTTGCGTAGTATTTCATCATTTATTTGTTTTATTATTCTTATCGCTTGTGTTATATTTTGTTATCTTAACTACCCACCTTTTATTGTTGTCTTTTTCAATTAACTTTTTTGCTTTTTGGTTATTTAGCATTAGTCTCCAAATCCATTTTTTACATCCTACGTTTTATCAGTCGCTTGTACAGCACATTGAATTGCATTTGATTTCTTTGAAAGGTGCTATATAAATAAAGTTTGATTGATTGATTTGCCAAGTACGTTTGCACATACAAGGACTTTGTCATGGTGTTATGGTAAAAAATAGTAGGTGAGAGAAAAAAGTATCTATACAAAAGGCATGGTATATAAACAATATCTCACCACTGGCTGTGGTATATTGTGATTATATCACATTGGAGGGGTGTGTCAGCCACACTGTCAGGAGTGAGATATTGCTTTTATAAAACAGTTGCCAATTATTACAATATAGAAATTATAGACACAATCCAATAAGAAACAGTTTTATTAAATAACAATTACATTACAAGGGTCATTTAAAGGAAAGTAGTTCCCAGCTGCCTTTGGTTGCTATGCAACATTAGTAAACTGCTAAACTAACGTTCTAGCTAGTCAGCAATCTAATTAGAGTTTACATTAATTTGAACATTCCTATTAATTGTACACCCATGGAAAAACTGTCCACTGTCACTGGGGTCACATTGCAAAGTGTTTGCAATTTTATTAGGTCTACTAATTGCTTGGTGTGGCAAGCAATGCCTGTTTTTGGGTACTCTAGCAAATTAAATACCTGACATAACTTGACATACCTAATTGATGCAAAGATCATAAAAACCCCAGCATTATTTCCCCAAAATGCCTAACACACCCAGAAATGTCAAAGGGATGGTTACTTTGGTATTAACGGTACAGCAAAATATCTTGACAGTTGACAAATTGATATAGTTTCAAGGTATAATTATCATATCTCGTTACCCTTTTGTTATCATGTTCTGTTAATTCATGGACAAGAATTATTAATTTGGAGCCCAAATTAAGTAATTCCAGAGGACAAATCAGTTTGTGCACACAGGAGCATGAATAATTTATTTTTTTCCTTCATGACACCTGCACCTGCACCAGCTGGTCTATAATAGGTAAAAAGTTTGTGTTGGGAATGCCATGGGAACAAATTACAGATTAGTGTATGGAGATAGAGTTAATCAAAACTCTGGCCACTAAATTTTACCGTCACATAACCAACTGCAAGCAAATTGAAGGCCCTGAAGGGTAAAACAGTGTGTGGTCCTGACAGCTTTTTAAACAAGTTGTTAATAAGAAGTCAGCCACTTTAAAACCGTCTAACCTCATTCTCTATACAGGTTATCTTGCAGAGTCCTGGTCTTTCAAAAGCTTTACCACTACTGACAAAATATAACATTTGTATTTTATTTAAAAAAAAACCCATAAAAGAGCAAAGCATACATTTTAAAAAACAAACACAACTTTCTTGGTCTTAGTGTGATTTTCTGAGGATCAGTTGTAGCTCACCACAATAGGTCACAATGACGATGAGTGTTATTTGGTTTGTGGTGTTCAAAGACCTTCAAAATCCTTATTTGCAAAACTCAAAAGTAATGTGTATTTCTAGCAATCATGGCATTGTTATGATGTCAACAGTTTCTTCTTCTGTGTCGACCACAGTTTTGATTGTAAATGATAAATGAAATATAATTTATCTCTTGTACAATCTTTTCTGACCCTAAGTGTGGTCCTGACCCCAATGGTGAGAATCCCAGCTTTAAAAGTTGGCAATAAGAAGTAGCTTTTAATGAAACAATTCATAATTGGAACACAGAAACAAAGTCTACAAATACAGAAACACATGATTCCCCAACCATTCTCCTTCTAATCAACTTGTGTTTTTCATCTCTAGACATAATAGAGATAAAATACATTAATATAAAGTAAAAAAAATATATACTGTAAAGACACATTTCAAAGTGTTTCAGTTCAGTCTGCTGATGTGTCTTACAATAATGAACCTGCAGTCATATCATCCTGGAAACCGCACACACACATACAGGTATTTGAAGGCTCTTGTTCCTGTACTGACTCGCCTCTGAGGAATTTACCCCCCGCTCCACCCTGCTGTGGATTAAAGGGGAATTCTACCAATTTTCAGCCTTTAATTTGAGTTAAAATAGAGAACAAAGCAGTGAAGGTGATGTCACACCAACATTACCAAAAAAGTATACAGTACATGGCTGACTGACAGGTAACAAGCTCAGTTGTTTCTGTGTCAGGATGCCACAACCTTTGACCTTCTTGCTGCTAGTTCTGATCCAGTATAAAAATGTTTTGTTTGTTTGTCTTTTATTAAGCAATACAAAAACACAAAAACAATTCACAGAAAAAGAAAGAGAACAACAATTAAAGTAAACAACTCAGGCACAAGAGGTGGGAGGAAATAATGAAACCATTAACAAACCACTGAATCCAGCCATTGTAATGAACGACTGGATCCAACCAACTGATCGAACATCTGGATCCAACCATTGTAACGAACCACTGGATCAAACCATTGTAACAAACCTCTGGATCAAACCCTGTGAATACACCTCTGGATCCAACCATTGTAATGAACCACTGGATCAAACCATTGGAATAAACCATTAAATCAAACCATTGGAATAAACCACTGGAGGAAACCGTTAAAGCGAACCACTGGATCAAACCACTTGATCAAACATATGGATCAAACCATTGTAATGAACCACTGGATTAAAGCATTGTAACAAACCACTGGAATAAACCATTGGATCAAACCATTATAACAAACCACTGGATAAAACCATTGTAACGAACCACTTGATCAAACCAGTGTAACAAAACAATGGATCGAACATCTGGATCAAACCACTGAGTTGAACCTCTAGCTTGAAACTCTATCTGTAATTTGATATTAATACAAGCTTTGCCATCTATTTCATTATTTTATACTCATAGGGAGTAACGCCCCTCCTTTTCAACTGTTATTTTATTAAAATGACATAACTAAATAACTAAAAACTAACATACAATCAAATTAACACACTCACTGACCCTAACCCCGCATCTTAAACTTGTTAAACAGACAGAATTCCTCACTAACAAGCTTGTTAATGACTTCAGCCTCATAAAGGACAATTAACTGACAGCCGTCAACATGACAAGCAGCCATCTTTCCTCCCCGTGGAGCTGTGGAGTGAGGGATGGAGGAGGGAGTGGAGGAAAAGAAGCAGTGAAGTGGAAGAATGGGTCTCTGCAGGCTACGAGACAAAAAGCAGAGACTGACCTCAATATGGAGAGCGAGACAAACAGAGGTACAGTCAGAGAGAGACACTCCCTGCAGTTATTTAGACAAAATTCATAACAGCTTATCATTCACTAATTATTCAATTCAAATTCTATTAAATGATTGTCATTTAACATTTCTGGTGGCAAATATTTATATATTCATCATGTGTGGGAGAACATTTAAAGCCCACTCAATTTTATCTTTAAATTCATGTTAAGATTCCAATGTTTACAAAAATACCAAATGTTTTACTACTGAATTTGGGTAAATGTGTACAAAATAATATCAAGATCTCAAGATTTCACTCAGTGTGAAAATGATATAGCTTTAATGAAGTATTGGAACTAGGATACCTACATGATAATATCATACTGCGTTTAAATAAACTTAATGTGAAATTTAAAGAGTTTAAATGGTTATAACCTTACTGATGAAGCACCACCTTGTCACCTAATGCACTGATAAAAAAAAGTTCAGGGAAGCAACTGACTGCACTGAAACAGACACATCCGTATTCAATACAAATACACTTTCAAAAGTAAGATACTAGACTAAAAATAATGTTTAACAGGTATAATGTTAAGATGTTATCCTAATTTAGCATATTAGCAAGCCAACATTTGCTAATTTTCACTAAGCACAAAGTACAGCTGAGGCTGATGGGAATGTCATTGGTTTTGCAGATATTTGGACATAAACCAAAGTATTGGATTGCTTAAATTTTTGACTTTATGACAAGACTAGATGAAAAGTTTACGGATCAGCAAAGTTGTTGCAATTCATCCTGAGGGGAACATGAATGTATGAACCAAATTTCATCACATTCCATCCAATCGTTGTTGAGACATTTCACTAAAAACAGAAATAGTGGCACTAGAGGAAAAGTCAGAGGATGACCAGAGTCAGTAGGATTGATCCTCTGGGGAACATGAATATCTGCTCAACATTTCATGGCAATCCATCCAACAGTTGTTGAGATATTTCAGTCTGGACAAAATGGCGGAAAACTGGCCAACAGACTGACACCGCCATCCATAATGCCTTGCCACTGGTGTGGCTAAAAACAATTTAGTGAATAAATGATGACGTACATGAATTAAACGTCACAGAAAAGAAGAAAACAGATCTGTGTGGAGCGATGAGGAGTCTGTAACCTTCCTCAGATGAATACATGAAACAAACAGAGATGTTATATTTCCATGACGTTTCCCACATGGTTTTCCATCGTTTGAGCTTTGACTCTTTTAATGACATTATCTTGTTGTGTCCTTTTCTTCTGCAATGGTTTAATGGCACTGACTGGAGAATTAGTGTCACCAACTGTTTATCTTCTAATATTCACACAATAAGAGTGAATGGAAACAAGCATTAACTACATTTTCTTTTGATGATTAAATTATGTTAAATGTGCTACATTTAGATGGAAACTGGAAAACTACCGATCACTGTCAGTCAGGATATACAAGTTCAGAACAGCCCACATCAGCCTGCAGCGCCACAAAAAGATCAAAAGAACTTCAGTAAAATGTAAAGTAGAATGTTGGGTCTCTGTAAATTAAAGAGTACGGTCTAGACCTGCTCTATATGAAAAGTGCCCTGAGATAACTTCTGTTGTGATTTGGCGCCATATAAATAAAATTGACTTGACTCACAGCTTTGTGTTTATGTCTGGTTGTGGTTTTTATAAAGAGAAAGAATTACAAAATGCAACTGAATGAAAGATAACATAAGTATACATTAATTTCACCCATATGCAGTAATATGCATAATATTACCAATCCTAATATAAACAATAATCAGGAGTGATACGAATATGACTATTAACTGACATATTAACTATGTGTTTAGTTACTGCTAATGTTGACATAACACTTCCTGTTATTTATGATATGTGTTAAATCCTGATGAACCCACAGGATGCTACCTACAGGTGTGCTATGTTCTGTCACTGAGTTAGCAAAGCCTCAATAGCAATACAGGTAAAAATACTTGACTTTAGCTACTTCATATTTTAGCTCAACCATAAAACACTCTCAACAGTACTAACAACAGGTAATAAATGTATGAACATGTTTTGAAGTCCACATGACATATTTCGATCTGATGTGCTGAGTCAGGTGAGCTGAGGGCCATGAACTAGCATGCATGAAACCGGATATAATTAGTGATCACATCGCAAGCACCTAAGCTCTGAATTCTCATCCACTTTGGCAGACAGTTAGTTATCTATAACTGCATCAATACTCAGAAATTTGTCTTTAAGAATTTTATTCCAGAATCACACACATATAAGTCTGGATTCAGACAAAGAGACCAAAAGTGAAGTCAAACGCTCAGATTTATAGTCATACCCACACCCGCCATGCAATCTTACAGAGCACTCCGTCACACTTAAGGGGTGTTCACACTACAAGCGACAAAACTACAAAAAAGCCAAGCGTGGCTAGCTACATTGTCACCAAGTCGCCGTTGAAGTGTTGCTCAAGCGCTTGTTGTTGTGATTATGTCGTCATGGGTTGTGTACCATATTAATTTACGATTATCTTAGCTAGTAAACATGTATTATTAAATAACACAGTATCAGAGCTAGCCATTGTGCGTTTAAAATGTATGTTACATACCTGGTACTACCTGGTACGCAAAAGCTGCCACGCTCTGCCAAGCCGCATTTTTTTTGTTAGTGTCACAGTAAATGAAAAGGGTAGGGTTAAATAACACAGGGAACTAGATAAAGGCAAGAATCAGTTTTTATTCCATTTTTTAGACGGAGCAGAACAGGAATTGTGAGGAGAGAGAAGGGGAGTGGAAATGGTAAAACAGAAATGCATGATTGGGTGATGCTTCACCACATCATTTGAGTGCTGAAAAAAGTTGATGCCAGCTCAACTTTGATTTGCCCATCCTGCAGCAACCAATGTCAGGTGTCAGTTTGTAGCTTCACGTCGCTGCCTTCCAATGAAAATGACTTGTAGCCTGTTGCTTTGTAGTCTGAACACAGAATATTCAACCTTGGCAATTAATTAGTACAACAGTTGGCCCTTCGTCCATTAGTTATCTGTGTTTCTTTCTGAGAGAAGTTCTGTCTCTGCATCCATCTGCTGGGAACTGGGAGTTGAACGTTGAATCACACAGCGTCACTTCTGCTTGTCAATCCTGCTTCTACCAGTTTACATCCTTATCTGGTTTTGTTCCCATCTAAGGTACTGTGGGAGTCACCCACAGATCACTTTTAATGAAAGTTATTGCACTGCACAACTGTAGTCCATCACTTGACCAAGCACACTGCTTTGAACTACGTGGCGTCAATTACGATATACCACCAGCATGTGGGCTGACTCACCCAATAGAATTTCTCTAACAGTAGACATAGAAGCACCATATGGGTGACTGTACTTAAATAACACTAATTTGTAACTCTGGGGCCTTTTCTACAGACAGGCTAGCTGTTTCCCCCTGTTTCCACTCTTTATGCTAAGCTAAGCTAACCAGCTGACAGATCTGGCTTCCTATTTACTGTTCAGATGTGAGAGTGGTTTTGATCTTTTCATCACAGCAAGGAAATCAAATCAATCTGTTCCTTTAAGGACTTTGAGAGGATGTACCATAATTGATTTTTCATCTTCATCATCGTCATCATTATGAATACCATCAATTTAGAATAGAAAAGGAAAGAATTGAGATTTGTTGGTCATGACTGATTTTTATTCCCAACTTTTGAGCTCTGAACATCTAAAGTTTTATGAGAACTGGGCAAACTCCACCTGCCGATGAAGATCATGTGATACGATCGAAAGCTCCAGAACAGCTACTACGTGGACCTTGTGGTTAGGTTGCATTGCGAGCTAAAATTGATCTTTAATTGTCCTCTTCAAAAACCATCATATTTTTCATCATCACAGTTTTCATCTTCAGCGTCGTCGACATCTTCACAATCACGATCATTTCCTGAGAGACATTTGAAGAGGATGAAGAGATGCAGCTGGAGTCTCATTTCATAGATTACTGTCAAATGTTGTCAATGCATTAACACACACACACACACACACACACACACACACACACACACACACACACACACACATACACACACACTGGAATCACAGCATGCATATGTCAGTGGCTGCATTATGTGTCAACAGAGAGAGAGTGCCTGGGGGTTTGTAAACATCCCACTCAACTGATCTGTGACTCACCACACACACACACACACACACACACACACACACACACACACACACACACACACACACACACACGGAATGCATTCAACCAGCATGAATAAACAACAACAGCATCCTGAATATCCTGAATCTCTCTCCTGCATGTATGAAATGAAATTACTGTGTGTTTTAATGTTCCTGTAAATATGTGTGTGTGTGTGTGTGTGTGTGTGGGTGTGATTCATTATTTTGCCGAGGATAATGTGCTGAATATAGATCCCCCCCCCCCCCCCCCCCCCACACAGAGATGTAGAGCTCTATACACTTGTATTTGACTCTCTTTCTTTCTTTCTGTTTAATTCAATTCATCCACTAAACAGGAAGGAGTTCTGACTGAGATTTTTGAACAAAGAAGCAGGTGATAGAGCCGATTATTTAAATAGTGCTTTACAGGACGGAAAATCAAACCATCCAACAAACATAAAGCTGACACCCACAGGCTCGTCCTCAATCTGTGCACACAGTCAAATCTAAGGCTGTATTCACACCTGTCACTAACATGGTCTTGGGTGATTCGATCACAAGTAGACAGTTCTGAATATGTCAGTTCACACCTGGTATTAACATGCGTCTCCACATGCGTCTTGAGTAACCGCTTGTGATCAGATCTCACTTCCCTGCTCTATATGCAAATAGACACGTACATTATTTCCGTTTGCAAAGACCAAACGCGTCGTTTTTCCACCGACGGGAGGCAGCAATGCACTTTCCATGCCTAGTCTGCCAGAAATTAAAAGAAGAAGAAGTTTGCAAAGTTTGGTGCGTGGGCAAAATCAAAACTCTTTGGCTCGAATGGAAATCAACGTTTTTTGTGTGTATTCCATCCACGAGAATCCATTTTGCCTGTTGTTGTGGCTTCTTGTTGTTGTTGCGCACTTTAATAGGGGCATGAATGAGTATGTATTTCCCAAGTGGCAACCTCCAGAGCTGTAAAATGAAGCCAATGCGGAAGTGCCAAAAACTGCAGTTCCTTGAACGGCCACTTGAGGCTCCAAAAGCAAGTCAATTCCCATAAACCCCCATGTTAAAATGTCCAACTTTACAGCAGAAATAAACATGTTTACAGCCTGGTGCAAAAAACAGTGTAGGCCTCTGTAGCTAATTTCCCCTTTCATGACAACTGTACTGAGGGTGAATGTTTTTATAACTCACCCATTTAAATTTTATTAAGCCGTAAAGTTATGCATAATGAAGGACATGGCTGCTTTGAGTGACAGGTCCGCCAGCCGCTAGGTGGCTTGTTTTGGCCATTCGGCCCGCCTCTTTGCCCATTTTTGATTGGCTAGGAGTTAGGCAGAGTCACGTACTGCCAAGATGGCGACGGCCGGAGTGGCTCGCTTTGAGCTTCAAAACTGCTCCTCAGAAACCAACGGGTGACATTATGGTAACTCCGTCCATATTTTTATACAGTCTATGGTATTTCCGTGTATGCAGAGATTGTCAGTTGTGTAGGCGGTCCCTCAATGCAGCCCAGAACACATTTATAAACACTGCTAAAAAAATGTGGCCATATTGTGGCGTCATAAGGGGACATATAGTAGAGGGGTGCTACATTTGCATACAGGTTCGGTTGCCACATCTCAAAATGGCTGCTGCTGCACACACTACATCTCCCAGAAAGCCTCACCACTCAGACAGGTGTAGATACTTAAATGTACAGTGTGTAGAATTTAGTAGCATCTAGCAGAACGGACTCAGCAGAAATGGAATATAATATTCATAAATACGTTTTAATTAGTGTATAATCACCTGAAAATAAGAATCATTGTGTTTTTGTTACCTTAGAATGAGCCCTTTATATCTACATAGGGAGCAGGTCCTCTTCCATGGAGCCTGCCATGTTGCAGTGCCCAGAAGTTGCAGTAGCCCAGAATGGACAAACCAAACACCGTAGGTTCTCCTATACATTTGGAAGGGGAGGGGTATTCAGTTTGTTGAAATCTGCACACTGGTCCTTTAACCCACCTGATTAAAGCAGGACTTGGGAACTTGACAGAGGCAGAACAAGAGGAGCAGAGGGACAGAGAGCACATGGCTGGAAGGAGCTGGGCAAGTGGACTTTGAAAGATCACCTACATTCGGCAAAGTACTTTAAAGACTAAGAAGTGTTCAAGTGGAAGAAGACACCTTAAAAGGGGAAAACTGACACTTTATAATGAGCTTTTTTCTTCTTTTTTTGAGTTGTTAAAGAACCTTTTTCTCCTCTGGGGTGTTTTAAGTTGGTTCTTGGACTTTGATTTTGATTGAAGAAGTTACCTGAGTTACCTGTTAATAACCTGCTTAATGGAGAACTTCAACTTCTTTTTTGAACCTTCTATATGTGTGCCTGTTTTTTCAGTTATATTGCACTGCCCCACCCTAGCCTGCCCAGGTGACCTGTCATGATATGACAATATGCACCCCAGACCACTTCCGAATGTGGTCTGAGTGATCGGATCTCAGTGCATCCTCAATGCATCTTGGGTGCATTCACACCTGTATTTAGAGCTGTCCACTTGTGATCAGATCACCCAAAACGCATGTTAACGCCAGGTGTGAACAGGGCCTATGAGGCCAAATACACTGTAAAGTTATTATTGGACTGAGATAATTTAATATAAAGAGAGAGGGAGTTTTATAATTCTGGGGCAAATAGTGTGAAAGCTTTGTCACTGTATGACTTTATTCTTTGGTAGGAGTTCAGGCTTGTAGAGCAGCAGAAGACAGATGGGAAGACATTAGGAAGCCCACTTCCTAATCACTTATTTGGGTGATTAACTATACCACTGAGAAATCACTAAGGAATGCACTTCTCAAATTTATGACAATCTATGGAGATAAGCAAGATCCAAACGAGGAGTCCCTTAACAGTCCAGTGGTCTTGTTGATGTGAGTTCTCTGGTCCTTTCTCTGGTTCAAATGACCCAATGAGTCATTTATGCTTTTAGCCAGTTGTTAATTTAGTCAGCCATCTGGCTTTCCAAGAGTTTTGAGTGTCCGATTCTGGTCTGTGTTATGCTGTCAGACCCCCGCTTGGAAAGGAAAGGTGAAGAGAGGGTCAGTTCATTTCTGTTGGTGTCTGCACTCACCTCTGTGTCTTAAAAAGAATTAAAGAAAGGTTTTTAATCCAGTTGAATTTGAAAACAAACAGGCTGTCCTCCTGCACAGGGAATCTTCTAAGATTGTGCCTGTCATTCCTGCAACTGCTATGTCATGGTGATAAGCTAACGGGTGTTGTTTACAGCCTTATATTGCACTGCCAAGTCTGACTATTCTGGAGGTTTAGGCCTTGTTTTTGACAGTCATGTATTTGATCCAGGACACAATGTTGAGGGTAAAAACACTTTCTATGAGGGATTGATACACTCTGTTTTAGAGCTGCAACCATTAGTCGATTAATCAATTAGTCAGTTGATAGAAAATTAATCATCAACATCATCGATTAATAGTTTTGAGTCATTTTTTAAGACAAAATGCCAAAATCATCTGGTTCCAGCTTCTTAAATGTGAATATTTTCTGGTTTCTTCTATGACAGTATAGTGAATATCTTTAGGATGTGGACTGTTGGTTGAGACAAAACAAGACTTTTTAGGTTGCGTCTTGGGCTTTTGGAAACAGTGAGTGACATTTTTCACAATTTTCTGACATTTTATGGACCAAACAACTAATCGATAAATCAAGAAAATAATCGACAGATGAGTCAATAATGAAAATAATCTTTAGTTGCAGCTCTACTCTGTTTAAGATGTGGTGACTGACCTCACAACACTTTAGTTTGTGCAATAGAAAGAGTCTTTATTGTAATTTTTTTGGTAAATGTAATATATAGGCTACAATTTAGATTGTAAATTAAAATTTAATCTATAGCCAGCCATTGTAATTTTGAAATTATTATTAGTATGAATGCTGGTCTTCAAAGCTTTATGTATTATTCCTCTGTACGTTTTTCAAACACTCACTTCCTCAGCTACAGAAACCATTCAAATATCAAAAGGTTCAGCTCATTAAGGACATTTATGACTTTTCTTCTTTCTATTACACTCCAGTGATTTTATAGAATTTTTTTAAATATTAAAATTTATAATGAAAATCTATGGGAGGAATGTTTGAAAGTTGATATCTCAAAAACTAAAAGAGTTAAAGTATTCATACTTCATGGACAGGTGTCCCATGTGGAAATGCCTAACATGTTAAAACATGGTACCAATAGTGCCATTATGTCATCAGTTATACTTATTTTACGTTTTGGCTAATAACTCATGAACTGCGTAGGCATAGCAAAACCATATTTGCAGTGTGTTCCTTGGACGATGCAGATTCAGCTGATCTGATGTGAATCTTATATTCAGCTTCAGCAGTCTGAGTTAGTCATATCAAGTGTATATCTGCCACATTTACAGTCTTTTTAGCATCAAATTCCCTCTTTGTGTTTCCTCGGACAGTGTTTCCCTGTTGAGCTGCAGTGGAAGTATAGTAACAAAAAGAGGAACTTTGGCACTAAAAAGACTGTAACGATGAAAGATATCTACTTGATTTGACTCATTTGGATGCTGAAGCTTCATATTAGCTTCAGATAAACTTTGAAATACATTTTTGCACAGAAGGAGGACTGTGGATTTTGTCCTCCATCACTTAGATTGTAAGTGCCTTATGAAGGGATCTTCTAATGGTCAATATGAACACACACACACACACACACACACACACACACACACACACACACACACACACACACACACACATATATATATATATATATATATATATATATATATATATATATATACATATATTAAATTTAATTTATTTTCTTTCAAAATAGTTTTGAAATGAGGGAAAGGAAAACACTGTGAGTCTGACTATGAGAGAGAAATTTTTTTGGTCAAACTCTGACCTTCGACCCCGCAGCGTCCAGTCCTGCTAACCCCGCCCCTCTGCAGAGAGAACGGGAGCTCCATTCAAACACACCAAACTCCGCGCCCCGGGATGCGACAGTCGCTGTAGAAAGAGAGAAAGGCGGCAGCAGCAGCACAACAACCAGAAACACACACAACTCAACACTGAGCCAGCCAGAACACACCGACAGACAGCCACAGACAGCCACAGACACCGCAGCCGGAGCACACACACGGAGCGCAGTCTGCTAGCAGGAGGCTAACGGCTAACAGCACCGACATGGCGAGCGCCTCGTACCACATCTCCAATCTGCTGGAGAAAATGACCTCCAGCGACAAGGATTTCAGGTAAAAACGAGCTCACAGCAGAGCAAATTAAATGCACAGTTCACATCAGGAGCCCAAACTGTTTGTTTTTAACGGTTAATGCTACGAAAACAGCGAGCAGCGGCGCTTGTGTCGGGGCCTCGCTGTTAGCTTGCCACCTGTCTGAGCATCGTCATGTCGCCAGCTCGCCAGTTAGCTCACAGATTTGATGCTTGGTAGCGTGTTTGTGACTCTACAGCAGCTTTAATGTCCTGCTAGGAAGATCACCTGCTGCACATCGTGCTAAACTGACAGCTGGGTTGCAGGTAAACGCCTCCGTTTAGCGGTTAGCTCGCCTGCTAACTGGTAGCACTAACTTCTGTCATGCCGCAAGCTAGCGTGATGTCAGCTCTGGTGTGTTGGTGCGTTTTTTTAACGGTGCATGTGGTAGAAAATGTGAAGTTACAGGGACAACTGACTGGTATTCTTGTGCAAGAAGCTGAAAAGCAAACGGTTGATGTTGTGTAGATGCGTTAGTGTGTCGTTTCGGATAACTAGCAGGATGTTTGGGGTGTGTTAGCATCGGTAACATACAGGACAGCAACTTGTAAACAGACAGGAGCTCCATCCATCACTCAGTAACTAATTACTTTTACTTAAGTACAATTTTGAGGTACTTGTACTTTACCTGAGTATTTCCATGTGATGCTACTCTATACTTCCACTCCACTACATTTCAGAGGGAAATATTGTACTTTCTACTCCACTACATTTATTTGACAGCTTTAGTTACTTTTCAGATGAAGATTTGACACAATGGATAATATAACAAGCTTTTAAAATACAACACATTGTTAAAGATGAAACCAGTGGTTTCCAACCTTTTTGGCTTTTGACGTCTTACAAAAAGCAGTGTGTAGTCGGGGTCACATTTCACATGTCTATGAGTTGTTAACAGCTCCACCAAATAGTGATTTTCCCCTCTAAACTTCTCACATGCTTTCATTTCAATAAATGTTCAAATGATCCAATATTTCAGCAAAAGATTAGAGAAAAAGTCCAAAAACTGAAAACAGATTTGTGTATCAGAACTTTGTTTTTTCTTCTTTCCTCTCCCATTAATCATCTCACGACCCCTCAGATTTATCTGCTGACCCTTTGGAGGGGCCCGACCCCTAGGTTGGGAACCACTGGACTAAACTAGCTAACTGTATATAAAGTAGTGTAAACTAGCTCCACCTCCAGCAGCTACAACAGTAACATGCTGCTCTAACACTGATGCTTCACTATTAATAATCTAATGATGTCATATATAATAATATATCAGTCAGAGGGACCAAACCACTACTTTTACTGCAATACTTTAACTACATCAAACTCATAATACTTATGTACTTTTACTGCAATACTTTAACTATATCAAGCTCATAATACTTATGTACTTTTACTGTAGTAGGATTTTTCATGCAGGACTTTTACTTGTCATGGAGTATTTTTACATTGCTGTATTGGTACTTTTATTTAAGTAAAAGACATGAATACTTCTTCCACCTCTTCTCAGAGGGATGTTGATGTTAACAGGATGATGGGGGACAAAATCCACAGTCCTCCTTCTTTGCAAAAATGTACTTTAAAGTTTATCTGAAGCTAATATGAAGCTTCAGCGTCCAAATGAGTCAAATCAGGTAGATATCGTTCAACGTTAGTCTTTTTACTGCCAAAGCCGCTCGTTTTGTTACTGTACTTTAGGACTGCTCCCTAAAAGTTGCTGAGTCGATGCATCAGTCGATAAGCCCCCCTGAGTCGACTCACATTTTTTCAGTCGAATAGCTGCCTTTTTTGACATGTCATATGTTAATTCCGTAGTTGAATGGAACAAAGTCAGCTTAACTCCTGTTTAAACATTCACTATCAGCGTCTTTGCCGTCTCCTCCTCCTCTACTGTCCAGTGTGATTGGCTGAGCAGCTGACAGCGATGTCGGCAGGAGAGACGCTCTGAGCTACACTTGGATTTAATAACGGAACCAATACTAAGACACACTTTTAATTTCTCTGTGTGTAAATCTGATGTTTTTCACAAATGATGAACAACAGCATTAAAACACAAGTCTTACAGGTTAAACGTGATACTCACGTAGGCTATTGTAACCGGGTGGAGACATAATTTTTCCTCATAGTTGGAAGAAACAACTATGAGAAAATCGATGCATTGCCAACTGTGTGCCAACTCTGGGTCGACTGTGAAAATCCTGAGTCGGGGGAAACACTGTCTGAGGAAACACAAAGAAGGAATTTGATGCTAAAAAGACTGTAAATGTGTCAGATATCCACTTGATATGACTAACTCAGACTGCTGAAGACTCATATAAGCTTCACAGAGACTTTTAAATGACTGTGTGGACACACTGTGGATTTTATCCTCCATCACTTCCATTGAAAGCACATTTGAAGGATCTTTTAATATCCAGTATGAACAGGAGGAATGATTACAGCGAGGAAAACCTCTTTCACTGTTCATATGGACACCTGACTGCTGGTTTAAGACACACCTGAAAAACTGTGAACCCGTCCTTTTAAGATGTCTCGCAGCTCTTCCGCGAGACAAAGTCACTCACGGCAGTCATCACACATACAGACACGCTAATAGTAACATTCACACCTCAGAATACGTGCAAGCGTATTTTTTTTTCACTATCAACTCATTTGTTTGATAGTGAAAAAACATCAGAAAACAGAAAAACGTCACAGCATCGTAAAGCACAAAGTGATGTCATCAAATGTCTCTCTTTTTTTTTTTTTTGTCCGACAAATAAACAATCACAAAAAACCCACAAAATATTAAATTTATCACAGTGCAAGACCAAGAAAAGCAGCAAATTGTTGCATATGAGATCCTGGAACCATCAAAAAATGATAGATAGTAGTTGTAGATTAATTTCCTTTCAGTCGATTAGATCTCCAATGATTAGTTGATTAATCTCTATAATCCAGTGTAGATGGATTCTGTTTTGTCAGGTTACCATGACGACTAACTTTACAGGTTAGAGCTTTTATTTTGATCCATTTGGTGCTTAATATTGATTTACTGCCAGAAATGGAAACTGAAATTTGAAAATATGGACAGGTTTGTCTTGTTTTTGATTATCATTACCAGTGCCGTCAAATGTCATCACCTCAGCGAGTTATATATTCACTTTAAAGGACAGGTTTGGGTTTTTTTCAAGTCTGTCTTAATGCAACACTCTCGTGCCTCATATGCCTTGAGTTATTGGTCGATACCTTCCAGTGTTTTTGTAATTTACTGGAGCTTTTGACAGCGGAAAGGCTCCAGAGGCCCAGATATAGCTGCAGCTGTAATAAAAGTCAAAGAATGAAATACCGCACTATTTATATTGAACATAGATATAAATAAATAGGTATTAGATAACAAAACATAGAACTTAATAACTGTCTCATAACACTACTGTTTTCCCATTCGCTCGCCTCGACAGTAGCTCCATCCACACTTCTCCTTTTGTATAAAAACGCTTTCAGACATTCAGCTGAAGCCAATATGAGGCTCCAACAGTTTGAGTTTAAACGAGTATCGTCCAAACTTACAGTGTTTTTATTATATCATTGGACAGTGTTTCCTTGCTGCGCCGTGCCGGGGTGACACGTCCAGGTTGTGGCACCGCTGGGTCAAAACACCAGCAATAAATCTACATGCAAACACCAGGATTAGATTGTTTTCATTATCGATTAATCTGTTAGTAGTTTGGCCTATAAAATGATCAATCTCTATCACTGTTTCCCAAAGCTCAAGATGCAACGCCTAACAGTCTACAACCCAAATATATTCAGTTTACTGTCACTAAAGGACTAAAGGAACCAGAAAATACTGGAAAACTCTTGAACAGATAAAATTCAGAGCAAACCAGCCTCCTTTTTATAAGCTGCTGGAGGACGATCACAACCAAAGTTGGCAGCACAGCTAATCGGTTTCATCACTTCTGACAGCAGCCGTCTCAGTACAAGAGTTCTGCGAAATTGTGAGAGCTGTCAGTATATCCGCTCCCTCTGCTGTTAAAAAAAAAAAAAATTTGCTGCTGACCTCGTACAAGCACTTCCAATCCTGATCTGAGTGCTTTAATCTAGTCTGTATCAGCAGATTCTCGGCAGAAGAGATAATTAATCTGTTTAGGTGAGACGTGTCTGCGAGTGAGTTCAGAGCATGTTTCTTTCATGCAGAGCTCTTCAGCTGCTGTCAAACACACATAAATTGCTTTTCTACTTTTAATCGGAAGGCTGGAAAATACAGGTATGATTGGCTCCCAGCAGATAGAACTTTGTATGAAAACACCCGAACGATGACTAGAGAGAAAGGATTGATTAGTCGATCGTCGGGAAATTAATCAGCAACTGTTTTGATCACCGAATAATCATTTTAGTAATTTTTTTAAGTGAAAATGCTCATAAACATGTGAGGATTTGAAGCTTTTCTGTATCATACGGGATAGTAAACTGAATATGTTTGGATTACGGACAGATAAAACGAGACATTTGAGGACGTCACCATGAGCTTTAAGAAAATATAACAAGCATATACTCTGTTTTCTGACATTTTATTGACTTTTCGTGATTGTGATATGAGCAGGGGGGAGATTTATGCTGTTAAGTGATAAGACTGTCTTGGGATTTGATTTACAAATATTAAATTGGTAGAAAATGATGATTTTTCTGTCTGGGTGGATCTGTAGCGTAGTGGACTACAAGATGAAAATAAGACTGTCAAGTATTTATATAAATTGGTTTTTCAGAACACTGTTATATATGCTTATTTATTGGTGGAACGTCACGCTGTTGCTGGTATTTGTCTTTCTTTATTGGTGTCTGTTTGGGTCGAACACATTTTGATTCTGGTCTAATTGTCCTCGGATCTATTTGAATAATGTCTCTGTGTGTTTGAAAGCTGATTTATACTCGTAGGTTTTTCCTACTATTTTGGACCCGTGAAAAGCTTTATTCTGACCAGGGCTGCAACTAACGATTGTTTTTATTTTCTTGATTAATCGATTAGTGGTTTGATTGATGCAACCTGAAATGTTTTGTTTTGTCCACAATCTAAAGATATTCAGTTTACTGTCACAGAGGACTAAAGAAACCAAAAAAATTGATATTTGAGAAGCTGAAACTAGCAAATATTTGGCATTTTTTGCTTTAAAAAATGACTAAAACGATGATTCAGTTATCAAAATATTTGCAGATTAATTTTCTGTCCATCAACTAATTGATTAATTGACTGATCGTAATCTTGTTGGACCTTCGTGTCGTACAATATTTGCTGAATCGCAGCAGTAAAGTCGTTTTGACTCCTCAGCAGGTTTGAGTTTTTGATGAATTGTTTCATTAATTTGTTTGTGTGTTTCCAGGTTTATGGCCACTAACGACCTGATGACCGAGCTACAAAAAGATTCAATCAAACTGGACGACGACAGTGAGAGGAAGGTCAGTTTAAACTGGTTTATACTGGTTTACTAAAGAACATGTTTAAACTGTTTTAAGTAGGCACACTGGTCTGTGTGCTTCAGGCTGATGTGAGCAAAGACAGTTCTTGAGTGTGTTCGTTTTGAGCAAACCCAGGTACATATGATTGATTGATTGATTGATTGATTGATTGACAGGTGGTGAGGATGATTCTCAAACTGTTGGAGGACAAGAACGGAGAAGTTCAGAACCTGGCCGTCAAATGGTGAAAACACACACTTTTTAAAATGTCTTTCTAAAAAATTTTATATTTTATTTTTACATTTTAAAAATATATAAATGAATAAATAATTATATATATTATACTTTATTTTTCTTTCATTTTCAGAAACATTTTTCTGCTCAGTTTTCATTTGTGTCATCCTGAAAATGTCTTTGTTTTTGAGATTATTTATGTTTTTTAACATGTAATTTGATTTAATTTCTGTCGTTCCTGTATCTGAGAGTCTATCTATCTCTAACTGTGGGTGCGTTTGTTTTTTCAGCCTCGGGCCGCTGGTCAGTAAAGTGAAGGAGTACCAGGTGGAGACGATCGTGGACACTCTGTGCACCAACATGCTGTCGGACAAAGAACAACTCAGAGACATTTCCTCCATCGGACTCAAAACTGTGATTGGAGAGTTACCGCCTGCCTCCAGCGGTAAAAACGCTGCCACTGCCTCTGCTGTTACTTTCAGAACATTATCACTGGTTATCTTTACTGGTGTTTATGCTTTAGTGTTACTTAATTAAAATATAATAAATGGTTTACATACTCTAATAGCTGTAAGAAGATATAAGTGTTAATGTATTTGTCAACAACTGTAACTCCACCAATAACTGGAAAAAAAACATATTTGGCATTAAGCACCATAAAGACATTTACTGGTTTATAACACACAATTTAATCATACACAGATATGAGGACATTTTTAAGTTAAATCTCCAGATTTTTTAAATTTTTTATTAATTGTTTAGTCTATAAAATGTCAAAAAGTAATGAAAAACTGTTGCATAGATAATGTCTTCACATACTTTTTTTGTTTGACCAACAGTCTAAAACCCAAAAATATTCAGTGTACAGTGATATAAAACAGAGAAAAGCAGAAAATCCTCACATTTGAAAAGCTGGAACCAGAGGATTTTTATTTTTTTTCACTTGAAAAATCACAGCCACCATTAATCAGTTATTAAAATCAATGCTGATTATTTTCCACTCAATTAAACGACTTATTGTTTCAGCTCTACTGCTGTCAAACTCCTATCTGTGTGTGTCTCAGGCTCTGCTTTAGCTGCCAGTGTGTGTAAGAAGATAACGGGTCGCCTGACGAGCGCCATCGCCAAACAGGAAGACGTGTCTGTCCAGCTGGAGGCGCTCGACATCATGGCTGACATGCTCTGCAGGTACCTGTCTGTCTGTCTGCTACACCTGTATTTACTATAACTACAGAACAAGGTGTAGAAGTATGACAGCATCACATCATTCTGTCTAACTGGAACTAAATAAACTGACTACAGTTAACTGTCTCTGCAGACAAGGAGGTCTACTGGTGAACTTCCATCCCTCCATCCTGAGCTGTCTGCTCCCTCAGCTCACCTCCCCCAGACTGGCTGTCAGGAAGGTATACAGCTGACCTTCTAACCCTTAAAGGATAATACTGGTGCTATTCTATGTTTTTCTCATATTTGGATGCAAACTAATAATGAACTGATCTACTAACAAGTATTGTTTGTGTATCCAAAGCCTGATATATCTTATTCCTCTGTGCTGTAGACCTCCGTTGTTGTCCAGAAACTATTTAAAAACACATCAATGAGTCACACCGCTGCACTGGGTGACATGTTCCTTCATTATTTAGAGTTTGGTCATGTTGGTTTGGAGAGTGGTTCTATGTAAGGCAGGTGTTTCTACTAGATTGTAAAGAACTTCAGTACAAAGTCTAAGAGGTTGTGATATGTAGCACAACAAGCTAGTGAAGCTCTAAACAGAACTGCATCTGGCCTTGACTCATCTTCTTCTTCTATTGAGTTTTATGGCAGTTGGCATCCGTAAGTGTTGCATTACCGCCATCTGCTGGACTGTCCCTCGCCCCGTCTGTTCCGGCGTTGCCATGGCATGTGTGAATAAGTACACTTCAGCGGTGTGACTCATTGACGTGTAGCATAACAAAATTACACAGAACTACTCTCCTGAGACTGAAAACGTGATCACTGTTATTAGTCTTTGGAGCCTTTTCTAAACAAACTAATGTGACCAAACTCTTCATAATGAAGGAACATGTCACCCAGTGCAGCGCTGTGACTCATTGATGTGTTTTTAATAGTTTTTGGACAATAACCAAGGTCTACGGCACAGAGGAATAAGATATATCAGGCTTTGGATACACACACGATACTTGTTAGTAGATCAGTTCATTGTTGGTTTGGATCCAAACATGAGATTTGTTGATAAGAAAAATATAGAAAATCTCCAGCCTTAACCTTTTTAAGTTATTCTCCTTCACAACAAGATGTCAGGAACCTTTATGTTAACCTGTGAAAGCTCTTCAGTTATTTATAGTTGTTGTGAATATTTCAGAGGACCATCATGGCTCTGGGCCACCTGGTGATGTCCTGCGGGAATCTGGTCTTCATCGATCTGATTGAACACCTTCTGACGGAGCTCGGGAGGAACGACAACATGTCGACCACAAGAACCTACATCCAGTGCACGGCGGCCATCAGCAGACAGGCGGGACACAGGATCGGTGAGGCAGACAGGACGGCTTGTCAACCACCAGAATATAAGAGAAGCTTGAATGCAAGAACTAATCTACTACTCTAATTTTCTCTGTCTGTGTGTTTGTGTAGGAGAGTATCTGGAGAAGATCATCCCGCTGGTTGTAAAGTTTTGTAATGTTGACGATGACGAGCTCAGAGAGTACTGCATCCAGGCCTTTGAGTCCTTCGTTAGGAGGTAAAACACACAGTGATACTGCTAAAGTAATGTTATAGTTGTACTTGTTCTTGTTGTTTGATTTTTTTTTTTTTGTTGTTGTTGCAGGTGTCCTAAAGAAGTTTACCCCCATGTTCCCACCGTCATCTCCATCTGCCTGCGTTACCTGACCTACGACCCCAACTACAACTTTGACGATGAAGACGAGGACGACAACGCCATGGATGCCGAGCAGAACGATGAAGACTACCAAGGTACTGAAACATAAGTCTGTTTTTGTTAACTAACTGTAGATAACCTGCATTTCCTATTCAATTACATGTTAAGGTAACTGATGATACAGTTTCTGCAGTTCATAGTAGCAGTGAATTATTGCGGGGAAAATGATCCAACACAGTAATATCTCAACAACTATCGGATGGATTGTCATGATGTACAGATGTTTATGGTTCCGAGAGGATGAATTGTAATAATTTATGGGATTTTGTGAGGTTTCCATCTAGTGTTGCCACCTGGCCGGAGTTTTATTTGTCTAGTGCTTTGGTTTATGATTAAATACCTGCAAAAATAGATCAAAATGAGACAAACTTTATCGCCTCCGAGAGGAATTTTCTCTTGGGCTCAAGTGTTCAATACAGCTGCATATAGAAAAATACAAGGCACACACAATTAAGGTACGTAATCTCCTAATGTACAAGACACATATATCATCGTACCCCCAGTACACAGTCTGCACTACTCTTAAAAACAAAACAAACAATGACATTCTCATCATCCTCTGCTGTACTTCGTTTTTAATGCTAATTAGTAGATGTTAGCATGCTAAAACGCTAAACTACGATGGTGAACATGGTAGCTGCTAAACATCAACATGTTAACATTGTCAGCATTTAGCTCAAAGCACTGTTATGCCCAACTACAGCCTCACAGAGCTGTGGCATAACTGTACACTATTTAATCTTATCTAAGTTTTGTATCAAAGGCGTTCCTGCCTGCTTATTTTAAACATTTTCTCATGTAGGGCTGCAACTAATGATTATTTTCATTATCGATTCATCTGTAGATTTATTTTTTTTTAATTAATTGAAGAGTTGTTTGGTCTATAAAATGTCAGAAATATTGATCACTTATTCCCTAAAGCCCAAGATGAAACCTAAAATGTCTTGTTTTGTTCCAACCAACGGTCCACAACCCAACGATATTCAGTCCTTTAAAAAAAAAAAAAAAAAAAAAAAAAAAAAAGACTCTAAAGGGTCATTGCAGCTCTACTTGTATGTTATCTTAACATTTTTATTTATTTTTTTAATCAAATCATCTAAGAAAAGAACGGTTTTGTATTTAGATACTTTTACTTGTTCTCAAAGAAACCTGTGAAGAAGCTTGAGGCTGTGACGGGTCTGATGACTAACTGTGTGTCTCTGTCGGTCGGTCCAGGCAGTGATGATGAGTACAGCGATGATGACGACATGAGCTGGAAGGTTCGGCGGGCGGCGGCCAAGTGTTTGGATGCTGTCGTTTCAACTCGTCATGAAATGCTGCCAGAGTTTTATCGCTCCGTCTCTCCTGCGCTCGTCTGTCGCTTCAAGGTACCGTCACTCTGTCGACTCTGCCGACTCTGGTGTCACTTCACCTTTCACCCTTTCTTTACCACATTACAGATCACAACCTTACTCAAATGCTTTGTTTTTATCTCCCAATCAATGAGAAAATACTATCAAGCTGTTTTGTGAGCAGCAGCACTGATCCTAAAGGCTAAATTCCACCTGTTGACATGATAATATCTAATTAAGACCTCTCATCCTGAATCGATCTACCTGTCTGTCTTTAGGAGAGGGAGGAGAACGTGAAGGCAGATGTTTTCCACGCCTACCTGTCGCTGCTCAAACAAACCCGACCGGCTCAGAGCTGGTTGGCTGATCCAGACGCCATGGAGCAAGGAGACACACCGCTAACCATGCTGCAGAGCCAGGTAACGAAAAAAACTGAGGATGTACTGACAAGTTTGTTACAGCTGTAAAATGTTCACTACATCTCTCGACAGTTATTTTAAGAAGCTATAATTGATAACACCACTGATGATGATCCATCAGTGTGTAATGTGTTGGTTGTGGTTCATAGTGATGAACCTACAGAGAATTATCAGTGACTCTGCAGCTCCTCTCGGCTTTACGGAGCTTTATAGTGAGTTTCAGCTCATTGTTTATCTGTCCGGCTGCAACTTTACTGTTCTGGTTCACTCTCAGCGCTCTCATAGCATCGTTTTCAGAGAAAAAGCTCTAAAAAGCTACCGTACACTACCTGCTCAGCACCAAACGGCAAACAGACACAGTTAGCTGTAGACTATTTAGCAGCTAAAGAGCCAGATATTTCCCTCAGGAGTTGGTAGAGAGTAAAAACAGAGCTAAAAGAGAGTGAATATTGGACTTATATTCACCAGGTGGACAGAAACACGACTCCACATGAATGATAATGTTGCTCCGTAACTGCTGGATGTGGAAATAAGCAACTGTTTGCTAACAAGTTCAACACATCAACTTAAAAGGTGACGATATGAGTTGTGTTCACTACTTGTTTCTGATGAAAACTAGTGGACAAAACATCAGTTAATGCAGGTTTCATAACCAAATTTAATGGCTCTTTGTCCCAGTGGTTGTTTATAATGTGTTGTTTAAACCAAAACTCTTAAATATCTTATTCAAAAATCCATTTGAGGCTATATTCCAAACCAAAATGATACAGCTTTGATACATGCAGGATACTTGTTTATGTAGAAAAATAGTTATGCCATAAATAAATGCTCCTCCCTGACTGCAGTAGTATTTTCGTTCACCAGATGTCGCTGTCGTGCACTTCCGTCATCAGCGCTTTAGTTCGGTTTGATGGGGGTTTCTGTTGTCAAGGTGACAGGAAACCTTCAGCATCCTGCACTGTCAGCCACAGACAACAGGAAGTAGCTGAAGTGGTCTTATTTCTCTCTCTCTCTGTCTCTGTGAATGTCTCTCGCCCTCTGCAGGTTCCAATGATAGTGAAAGCTCTTCACAAGCAGCTGAAGGAGAAAAGTGTCAAAACTCGTCAGTGTTGTTTCAACATGTTGACTGAGCTGGTGAACGTCCTTCCAGGAGCCCTGACTCAGCACATCCCAGTACTAATACCAGGTAATACTAGCAGTTTTCGTCTATCTGAATAACCAGCAGTACTATACTAGCATGGCATGGCCAAAAGTATGTGGACGCCCTTTTCCACATACTTGTGTGCTTTTGGTCTGGGGCTCTCTCCTGGTTTGGACAAACAATGATATTTTATACCAGGAATCACCAAAAAAGGTCCCTGAGGTCTACTGTATTAGCCCACAGAAGTGTTTAAATAAATGCTGATGGGGAAACGAAGGCACAGCATTACAAGAAAGACCCTCATATTGTCCCAAAAACCAGCGTAGAGCGATACACCTTCAGATGTCACAGACTGATATATGAAATATGCAGCCGATCTCAGACAAGAGGTCAGTAAAGGAGTTTGGACACATGGACATGAGAAGATGCAGTCAGATTTTGTGATGCATGCATGGCATCAGTGGTTTTCCATCCAACAGGATAGTGAGGTACAACAACAGGAGAATACTGATTGGTGAAAATGAACAAATTGTCTTTCAGCTGGAATCTTTTTTCACAGTTGACCTGGACGTCAGTGTTGGGTCTCACTACGGCCGTGTTCACACCAACTTAAGCTCTGTGTGGAAAAAAAAACAAACAAAAAATGCTGGGTCGTCCTTTCATAAAAGGCTTAAAAAAATTGGAGATAGATTTAGATGCATATTAACGAGACAATTGCAGCTTTAAAAATAGTATTCAGTGTTTCCCCTGGAATAACTTAGCTTAGAATGGTTCCAGATAGGTTTATTCATGTTTATCGAATCATGTACGTGTTTATTTACAGGAGCTTTTGACAGCAGAAGCACTCTAGAAAGAGAAAAGATAAAATAATTGCCACCGTAGTAACTGTCCAAAGTTGTTTTGGTGACTAATAAACCTTCAAATTCCTGGATTGGTTACAACTGGACTTCTTGATCGGATTTCCTGTCTCACTGGGGTGCAACACACCCGCCAACGCAGCCGCCTGTGTTGTTTTAAAGCAGAACATGTTTTGAATGTTCACTGATGCTCTTGTGTCTGAAGGGCTCCAACTTCAGATGACTGGAGGCGTTAAAGCAACAGATTAACGCTCAAGGTGTCGCAGTCACATGCTCAGTTATCACATATGGATGTAATGTCTGGTGTCCACATACTTTTGGCCATGTAGTATCAGCAGTAATCCGAGTTTTGTGTCTTCAGGTATCATCTTCTCTCTGAACGATAAGTCGAGCAGCTCTAACCTGAAAATTGATGCCTTGGCGTGCCTCCACGTCATCATGGTCACGCACCCCGCCCACGCCTTCCACGCCCACGTACCTGCCCTTGTCCCGCCTGTGGTGGCATGCGTGGGAGACCCCTTCTACAAGATCACCTCGGAGGCTCTACTCGTCACCCAGCAGCTCGTTAAGGTGGGAGTCGAACCTGCTGCCTCCGTAAACCTCTTCACCTCCTGACGTCACACGATGAGTTTACATTCTACTCTTCTTCTGTCTTCCAGGTGATCCGACCCCTCGACAGCCAATCGGAGGGCTCCGACAGCTTTGACCCCTCCCCCTACATCAACGACCTGTTCACCTGTACAATCAAACGCCTGAAAGCTGCAGACATCGACCAGGAGGTGAAAGAGCGAGCCATCTCCTGCATGGGACAGATCATCTGTAACCTAGGTAACCACCGCCTGTCAGTCACAGGGACGTGATGTCATTTGTATGATGCAGCTTCCTCTTTGACTCCTCAACTTCTCCTCCTCTCTGGTTGCCTAGGTGACCGCCTCCCCACCGAGCTTCCTGGAACGCTGCTGATCTTCTTAGAACGCCTCAAGAACGAGATCACAAGACTGACGACCGTTAAAGGTAAGCCCCGCCCCCCAGGTCGATTACCTTGTATCAGTAATTTAATATTAAAAATGAAGTTTTAGATGTTGTTTTATTTATTTTTTAAAAATTAATCAGGTCTTATTTTCATTCCTTGGGCAAGACATGCATACAATAGCAGTCTACATGTTTCTTGCTCACTTTGGGCGCCTGATGGAGGTTTGGGAGCAGCTGTCAATCATGACGTCACATTCCCTTTTTATATCGTCAAATAACTAATTAAAAACAAACATATCAGAAAAATGAGCACTTGAACAAACATCAATGTTATCAGAACATTTACCTTTTCCTTTGTGGCTCTGCTGGTTTACTATTTATGTTTTTGTGTCTAACTGTGTTTGTTTGTTTTCCAGCTCTGACGCTGATCGCTGGATCCCCGTTGAAAATTGATCTGAGGCCTGTTCTCCCTGACGCCGTTCCCATCCTCGCCTCCTTCCTCCGCAAAAACCAGCGAGCCCTGAAGCTCTGCACGCTGGCTGCTCTGGACATCCTGCTCAGAAACTACAGGTAACACGCACACACCTGTCAGCCACGTCGGCAGCTGTTAACTCCTCCCACTCCTCCTCTCGCCTGGTAACTGTTTCTGAATGCGTGTTTCAGCTCTGCGGTGACTCCGGTCATGGTGGACGCGGTCCTGGCCGAGCTCCCCCCTCTCATCTCGGAGAGCGACATGCACGTGTCTCAGATGGCGCTGAGCTTCCTGTCCACGCTGGCGGTGACGCACCCGTCCTCGCTGGGCCAGCTGAGTGGCGGGAACATCCTCCAGCAGCTTATCGCGCTGGTTCGATCCCCACTGCTGCAGGGCGGAGCGCTCGCCGCCATGCTGGACTTCTACCAGGTACAACAGGAACACTGAATTTACAGCTTTTAAACTCCAGATGTCACCAGAGCACTGATCTCTGACTGGATACACAGATCCAGATGTTGAAGGAAAAACCTTGTAGTCTTTTAGTGATTTTACAATCTTTTTTCAGGTAAATGATCTCAAGTCTGGTGTCAGTTAAGTTTCACTAAAATATTTTTTTCTGCAGCTTCCAGTTCAGTGTTTTGAATTATGGTGACTACACTACCTCTTTCTGTGAAGCTGCACTTGTGTCCTGGTGTTAAGTTTGGTCTTCTGCTCCTGGTTTTAGTAGACAAACCAAAATTTATAAACTGGACAAACTGGGTAAAGTCGACAAATTGTCTCAAATAAGGGTCTCATTTGAACAAATAAAAGCCTTATTTACTATTTGAGTATAGCTTCTGTTTGAGGCTGTAAATGAACACGAATAACAGAATTAACTGTGTGTGTGTGTGTGTGTGTGTGTGTGTGTGTGTGTGTGTGTGTGTTTGTTCAGGCTCTAGTGGCCACAGAGACTCCTGGTTTGGGTTACATGGACCTGCTGAGGATGCTGACTGGTCCAGTTTACTCCCAGAGTGCCGCTCTGCCTCATAAACAAGCTTACTGCTCCATCGCTAAATGCGTGGCTGCTCTGACCAGAGCCTGCCCCACTGAAGGACCTGCTGTGGTGGGACAGTTCATCCAGGTAACACACCTACCTGCGGGACTACAGAAACTGTAGCTGTAGGCGTTTCCTCTGTGGTAAACATCTCAGAGCAGGTTTAAATATGATTTGTATTTTATTTTTTTTCCCCTGAATCGTAGGACGTGAAGAACAGCCGCTCAACAGACTCCATTAGACTGCTCGCTCTGCTCTCATTGGGTGAGGTGGGGCACCATGTGGACCTCAGCAGCCAACCAGAGCTCAAGACAGTCATCCTGGACGCCTTCTCCTCCTCCAGTGAAGAGGTAACATCTGTCTGCCTGCCCAGAATTTCTGCCCTGGTGTTTTCTGTATATTTATGTTCAATTTGTAACAGTGAACTGAACAAGACAAGACATTTGAGGACGTCATCTTTTATAGATCAAACAACTAATCGATAAATTGAGAAAATAATCATAATGAAAATAAAGTTAGTTGCAGCCCTGATATGAAGCTTTTATGTGTCATGCGTGATGGTCAACTGAATGTCTTTAGATTTTGGACTTTTAATCAGACAAAACAAGACATTTCAGGTCATCACCATGAGCTTGAAGAAATTCTAATGAGCATTTTTTTATTTTCTGACATTTTATAGACAAAACGATTGATAATGAAAATAATTGTTAGTTGCAGCTCTATTTCAGATGGAAAAGCTTTTATCTATATCTGGTATAATAAATATAGTTTTGTGCATTGTCCCTGTTAAATAAACAATTAAAAATGCAGGAATGACAAGAGGCAGTAAAGTCTAGTTCAGTCCTGTGTTGGTGGATGCTGACCTGTCTCTGCCCTCCTGTATCTCTCAGGTGAAGTCTGCAGCCTCCTATGCGTTGGGTAGTATCGCGGTGGGGAATCTTCCGGAGTATCTTCCCTTCGTCCTGCAGGAGATCTCCTCCTCCAAGAGACAGTACCTGCTGCTGCACTCGCTGAAAGAGATCATCAGTGAGAAATTCAAATTCAAATTCATCTTTCTGCATATATGTGTGTGTGTGTGTGTTGGTTTTTAACGTGTGTGTCTTGTGTTTAGGTTCGGCGTCGGTGTCCGGTCTGAAGCCTTACGTAGAGTCCGTTTGGTCTCTGCTGCTCAAACACTGCGAGTGTCAGGAGGAGGGAACCAGGAACGTGGTGGCTGAGTGTCTGGGCAAACTGACGCTGATCGACCCCGAAACCCTGCTGCCCCGCCTCAAAGGATACCTGCTGTCAGGTAGTTACTACTCGTCCTGTCCCCAACTTAATTGACAACAGTGAAATTATGAAAACAGTAACATATAAACAAGTATGAAGAACAAAAAGAGGAAACAAAGTGCCAGAGAATTCAATTATGACATAATAAATACAACATTTGGTAAAAGGATTGTGCAAGAAGCTTTTAACGTTAAATAGAAACAAAATATCAGACGAGGAAAAATAAACTGAAATAAATAAAGGGGTAAAGATTAATATCCAAGTAATATCAATCAATAATTTTCTAGGTTTTAAAATTTGCTGCTTATTTTATTCTACAGCGTAGCTAAAGAGTCGTAATAGAGCTCAGTGTCAATTAGAAACAGAGGAAAGTTTAGTTTTCTATTGTTCTGTTTCATTTCATGTATATTCAGTTTGCCCGTCGTCGCTCTGTGAAGCACTTTGGTCAAAGCCTGTTTGTGTGTGTTTGTAGGTTCTTCGTATGCCAGGAGCTCCGTGGTAACTGCAGTAAAGTTCACCATCTCTGACCAACCACAGCCCATCGACCCACTGCTGAAGAACTGCATAGGTAACACATTAATATTTGCTCAGTTTGTTGTTTTAACGAGATCATTTTCACTGGAGCTGCAACAGTTAGTCAGTTAATACCAGATTAATCAGTTTTTGCAAGAAGCTTTTCTTGTTATAACAACATATCACTATCTCATTATCACAAAATCTTGCAGATATTTCACAAAAACTAAACATTTTTCTTGTTTTAACATGTAAAGTTGGTAAGTTGTTATAGCAACAAACTTCCACATGTCATTAAAACAAGAAAACACCACAGCTGCAACATGTGAGCTGAAGGTAACTTCCTGTCTCCTCTGATTGGCTGATTTTTTTTTTAAATTATTGTTATTGTTTTTTAATTTTTCAGGTGATTTCCTGAAGACGCTGGAGGACCCAGACCTGAACGTGCGTCGCGTTGCCTTGGTAACCTTTAACTCTGCTGCCCACAATAAGCCGAGTCTGATCCGAGAGCTGCTGGACTCCGTTCTACCACAACTTTACAACGAGACCAAAGTCAGGAAGGAGCTGATCCGAGAGGTGAGAGCGACCAAAACATCCTGAAAAACACAAACAAAATCAATCAGATCGTTGGCTCTGTCGTATTGATCAGCAGATATTTGACTGATGTCTGTGTGTAGGTGGAGATGGGTCCGTTCAAACACACGGTGGATGATGGTTTGGACTTGCGGAAGGCTGCGTTCGAGTGCATGTACACTCTGCTGGACAGCTGCCTGGACCGAATCGACATCTTCACCTTCCTCAACCACGTAGAGGACGGCCTCAAGGACCACTATGACATCAAGGTCCAAACACACTTCTACTACTAATACTACCAGAACAGTGCTAGGGGTTGGTGGGTTGATACCAAAAGTATCAATATTAAAAGAAGAAACAGCACTGTTTCCACATGACCTCAGGCATATCTTATACATTTCTCTACTGCGATTTCTTCTTACTTATTAACTTACGTTAAAACCCAGAGAGGTCTAGGTGTAAGTGAAATGAAGGTTGTAACACATATTCATAGATACCAATATATCAGCAATCATTATATCGGTGTGGCTGGTGATCAGTGTATATACTTTATTCATAACATTTATAAGATGCCTGTAATGATGGCAGACTCCTAAATTAAACTGTCGTGTGATTTGAGGTGTATTGAAGTTACTTACTTACTTTAGTTATCAACGATTCCCAGCCTGGTATTACCTTTTACTTTATCAAAGCCCAAAATCAACCACTCCTAATTACTACTACTACAACTTCTACTACTACTACTGCTGTTGTTGTTGTTGTTGATGATCCAGCTGTTTACTTTAGTTCTTCTTGCTGTCGTCGTGTTTTTAGATGCTGACGTTCCTGATGCTGGCCAGACTGTCGTCTCTTTGTCCCAGTGCTGTTCTACAGAGACTGGACAGACTGGTGGAACCACTTAGAGCCACCTGCACCACCAAGGTACACACACACACACACACACACACACACACACACACACACACACAGAGTCGTGTTTCCATCAGTTCAGAGGACATTACATTGACTTACATTCATTTCCTAGAGAGTTATCCTGACCATAACCTTAAGTTAACCCTTAACTAACCTTAACTTTGAACGTCTTCACCCTTAAATTAACGATTTACATTAAGGGGACTTGCTTTTTGTCCCCATAAGGGAGGTGAGTCCCCACAATATGTGTAAACAGATATACATCCCCACAATGTGAGGAATACCCAGACCACACACACACACACAAACACTGTCTGATGGGAGGTGAGCAGATGTTTCCATGTGTCTGTACGTTCACTCAGTCGGACACTGGATACGGTCCTGGATCTTCACATCTTAATTTTATAAAATTTAACTTTTTTTTCTAGAAATCTGGGGAAATCTGTTTCTTTTAGGACAGAGATTTTCAAACTTTTTCAGACCCCTTCAAGAGAATTTTTTTGTCGTCATCCTGAGCCACCCTAACCTAAACTTCAATTAAACATGCGCTTATCTACACAGATAGGGAGTCCATGGCGGCTCACTAGCAGACACACACCAACAGCAGCAGCGGCGACAGCAACATGGCTAGTTAGCTTTAGCTTAAGCTCCTACCTCCCTCCACTGCTCACACAGGCACGCATGTCGTGGTAACTTTCGTCATGGCAGCACATTCAGCGAGGATATAAATGGAACTCAAGTACAGTAGTTTGTTTTTTGTATAACTTTGAGCCCATGGTTCTCACGTTCAGAATATAAATTTAAAAATTGATAGATAATATCAATAAACACTGAATTATTGTTGTTTCTGTGATATGCAGTATGCTTTTTATCCAAGGAGGTGATACGACTCTACAAAAAGAGCACATAAAACATTGCAAATTGTATCGCAATTTTTGGCTGCTTAAAAAACTTAAAATTTATTTTGTTGTGCATTAGTCTCCAAATCCATATTTACTGTCCTGTATGTTTGTCAATCACCTGTAAAACACTTTAATTGTTTCTTGTCTGAAAGATGTTGTATCAATAAAGTTTGATTGTCTCCTCTGTCTCTGCAGGTGAAGGCGAACTCGGTGAAGCAGGAGTTTGAGAAGCAGGACGAGCTGAAGCGGTCAGCGATGCGAGCCGTGGTGGCGCTGTTGACGATCCCCGAGGCGGAGAAATCACCGCTGATGTCAGAGTTCCAGTCCCAGATCTCGTCCAATCAGGAGCTGGCGGCCATCTTCGACTCCATCCAGAGGGACTCGAGCTCCGCCAACATGGAGTCCATGGACACCAGCTAAAAACATGGACAGACAAGTTCCCACGATGCAACACGGCACCACCCCCGCTGCTGGAGCGCTAACCCTGCAGCATGTTTCCATGATAACAGGACGCACACACACACACACACACACACACACACACACACACACACACACACACACAAATACATGCATATAAAAACACACACACACGTAGTGACACACCTTCCTAGCGATCGATCGTTCCATGATGCATTGCACTGAAATCAGCTGTTGGAAAAGAAAGAAGATGACGGATGTACGGCTCACACACATGGACAAAAAGGACAAAAACAAAGAACACACACACAAAAAAAAGAAATTCCAGAAAATACGTTCATTCTGAGGCTTGGAAGCTCCTCCCACTTCCTGTTTGTTTTTCTAGCGAGGTCTTCTGATTGGTTGACCTCCCTGTTCATCGTCATTCTTCTCTTGTTTTTGTTTATGATTCCTTTTTTTTTTTCTTTTCGTAATTCCAGAACAGGTACTGTACTGTAACCTGATTGGCCGCTGCTGAGTGACTGACAGTTAGCGTGTTGTCAAAACTGACCAATGGCGGAAAAACGGCCTTCCTGCCTGAGGCTGTGGTGACCAATGGGAGAAGGGCTCGCTCTGTTTTTTGAATGATGTAGGCAACCAATAGGATGCTTGAGGGGGGGATGTGACCACAGGTGGGCGGGGTTTTACTGTTTGTGGACCAATCAGCTTCTTTGTTTCCCCTGATTCAATACACCGGCCCTCCATCCCTTTGCTCCGAGGGAGGAGGAGCGATTACTGGACCAGGTCCCATCTGACCAGACCTGACTCCACCATACTGATGACCTGTGTGGCTGTTGCCATGGTAACGTGATGTAAAACTAGCCAGGCGTGTTGGAGACAAAGTAAAAAAAATTAATCTGATCAGTTTGTTTGTTTTGTTTGTTCCCGTCAGCTGGGCGGCCTCAAACCGGTTCCAGCCGGTTCAGGACTGGTTTGATTTACTGGTTTGATCCGGTTCAGTCCGGTCTGGTCAGGACAATCCACTGTTGTTTATCGCCCGAGAAAAATAAAAAGGTCCATTTCTGCCTGCCTTCATACTCTGACTCTTATTTCTTTGTGTTGGTGTTTATGTGGAACTCTTGACTTCACACTACAATACGTTTCTAAAAGAACTTAAGTATAAAGTCCAAAGGTTGTGATATTTAGCACAAGCTACTGAAGCTGTAAACAGAACCACGTTCCTGCACATGCTCAGTGGTGTCTGCCTTACACAGAACTACTCTCCGGAGACTAAAGACGTGATCGCTATTATTAGTCTTTGGAGCCGTTTCTAAACAAACTAACGTGACTAAACTCTTCACGATGAAGGAACGTGTCACCCAGTGCAGTGGTGTGACTCACTGATGTGTTTTTAATAGCTTTTGGACAACAACGGAGGAATAAGATATATCAGGCTGTGGATGCACACACAATACTTGTTAGTAGAGCAGTCCATTGTTGGTTTGGACCAAACATGAGATTTGTTGACTATAAGAAACATGTAGAAAATCACCAGAATTATCCTTTAAACTAATTAAAAACTATTACTTTCACTATGCATAGACAACACGGACTACTACGTACAGAGTCTGACAAATAAATGGGTGAGACAAAACTAAACTACATATTCATAGAAATATGCACATGCAAACAAATAATATTATTGCTTTAAAGGTCAATATATCAGGATTCAGATCATTTAATTTTCAATGCAGGACTTTTAATGAGTGTTTTACATCGTGGTAGTGCCACTTTTAAACAAAGGATCTAAGTGCTTCTTCCATCACTGTGTGTGACAGTTCATATGTTTGAACAGTTTTACAGAAGTTAAACTGTGATTAGTAACAGTAGAGGGAGCCAGAGCACAAAATGTTAGAGCAGCAGCAGATAAATAGACTGATAAATAGATTTATTTGTTTCCATAGTGCATTATATGTGCCTCCAAAACATGGATAGAAACGTACATACGCCAGTTTAATCACTACAACAGTCCAAAACCCAAAGGTTTTGACTTTACAATGATATAAAAACAGAAAACAAATTTTCACATTTGAGAAGCTGTAAACAGGTAATGTTTGGCATTTTTGCTTGCAAATGACTTATAAACAATATTATCAAAATAGTTGCAGATTACTTTGGTTGATCGGCTAATCCAATAATTCAATTTATTTTCATCACTGACTAGAACATTGAAGATCTGGACTTGTACCATCAGTATTGGATTGGACATCCTACAAATACAATAAACACAAGTAACAACAGGTCTTACTCGACCCTGCCGATACACAACTACACAGACTATATCATGATCACATTACACATGTTGCTGACAATTTTATTCAGCCTAAATGCCAGGAACCGCTCACAAGGGATCATATTATGAAGTTGCTGAGTTGCAGAGTCGCTGACTTTAGTTTCCAAAGACAGAAATGCTTAGCTCTGTGGCTCAAATCCCAGCTTGTTAAAAGTTATGAAAAAGGTGGTTTAAAAGCTTTAGATTTTGAGTTGCTTGTTGGGACATTCAGAATAAACTGGAATGTCCATTCTCCCAACTGGACTATATATGGTTTCACATACCAAATACAGTATTTATATATTTGATAGGCTAAGAGGTCTTTATTCCTTTTTTTGTTGCATTTTTTGCACACATATGCAGAGCAGGTTTTGTGGTCATATTGGGAACATTCAAAATGTGCCCACCTGCTGCACGAATCACACTGCACCTACCAAAAAAATGAATAAAAAGAGCATGAGATACATAAAACTCTACAATGAGATAAATCATATGGTAATATGCACACACATATGTGAGTCAATTAATAGTACAAAACACATATTTTGTGTTATACTTTACTATTTCAATCATACTTTCATCTGCATCATTTTAGAGCAGGCAGCACACCACGCAGTAGTCCTCTACATTCCCTAGAAACAATGGTTTTCATAAAGTTTTAAACTGTAGCAACTCCACTTGTTTTGTATGAGTAAATAAATCATGGTACACTACAAATGTTTCATTTGTGAGTAAGAAAGCAAATACATTCCACCAAGTATTCACACACATATAGTATATGTATGACCAACAGCAAGGGTGCACAGATTTATGGATGTGGAAACAGAACCCAAGATTGTGGGTCATGCATGTGCATGCTCAGAACCACTAAGGTAGCACATCTTGACAGAACACCGGATTTTGTGTGAATGCAGAGCCTCATCTTGTCTGCTGTAGTCTCTGCTCTGCGTGTGTGTAGCTCAGACCCGCCCTCGGTCAAGCAGACACATGGACCTGCAGCTCTTTATATATCCATGACACAAAGACAGTGCACAGCTGAGCAGAGGAGAGAGATGGAGACAGTGATGTAACCTGTAGTCTAGTAGGAAGGGAGGGGTTCCCATGCATCCCACTGATATATTTTTCTAACTTAGTTTTTTGTAATCCTCAAGGTGTCTAGTGAACAAATTTTGTTCCCAACTCGAAATATTGTCCCATGGGTCCATTTGGCAGCCATCTGGTTGCTACACTGTGAAAATCCTGCTTACCGTATTTTCTCTAATAGTGGCTGGGGCCTTTATTTACCTCCACTGCAGGGGGTACCAGGCCTTTATTGGAAGCAGGCTTATATTAAAGAGAGGCCTTTATTCCTAATTCCCTCTAATTGATAAGTATATTTGCTCATATTTTAGTACGAAGCCTCCCTGTTTTCTGATTTGCTTCCGTTTGCTCTGTTAAAATTTTGTTACTGCATTATGCCATTAATAAAATTAAAAGCCTTCATTTCCCGACTTTTATTGTGAAACATTACACAAACATTTCAATATAACTTGTGTGAAGTATGACCGGTCAAGTACGGGAGGGGAAATATGGCCAGTGTCAGTTAAAAACGAAACAAATCTGAGGTAATGTTACGCTGGATATAAACATTAATAGCCAGTTATATATCAATCAGCTGTCTCACTAGCTCCAAGCTAACTTTCTTCCTCCCACCTCCAGCTAGCTGTGCTCTCCTCTTGTCAGTCAACAGCAGCTCACACTTCTGTTTTTTCCAGTGTCTGGTTCTTTTCGGGTCAGTGTCAAAATGTCTTGCAGCTTTTGCTCCTTAATTTTCCTCCGCATATTGCAAAACTCTCTCTTTGAATTTGACGGCAAACTTCCGTCTGGTGGATGCCATCTTCGCTCTCAACAGTGTTGTGGCATGGGTGTTATGGAAAATCTAGTCACTGACACTTGCACAGGTTCTATATGGTACTTCAAATATAGCTACCACCATCTTGTGGCACTTGTACATTATTAAAAGTAAAGTTAGGCTTTGCTGTCGGTTTCCCAACTCATTTTAAAAAAAGAGAGGAGAGGGAGAAAAAGAGGGAGAGGGAGCTAGAGAGTGAATGAAGAGATGGAGCTGGTAAGAAAGCAGTGAATCAGATCAATAAAAAAATATCTTATTGTTTCACAGGGGTTACTTTCTAGAGCACAAATAAACACAACCACACCCCCGCACACCACCGCACAACCCTGCAGCGGTGCGCAGCAACACCTGATTTGGTCTGAATACAGCCTTAATCTACCCTTGTTTTTTCCCTCTCCGGCCTGTATTAGGGGCCAGCCTTTATTTGTTTGTGTCAACCACACCCCTGGCCATTATTGGAGACCCGGCCACTATTAGAGAAAATACGGTAATATATCTTTAAAATTATATCAGCTCCATGGCGGGCTGGTCCACCATGAAAATGCTCAGTATTCCAGATTAAAGTCAAGTGCTGTATCGGGCCAACGTCTTCGGGCCCCCAGCTGGAAATGCAACAGAGTGAGGAATACCTTTATCCCATCAGCCATCACTCTCTATAACACACAACAGCACAATAATAATGGACCTTTGAAATAAAGCATGACCAAAAACTCAGATGGCATGTCCTGGTGGTCCGGTGGTTAGGCCAAAAAATCTAACAGATCCACAGATATCCAAAACAAAGAACACATATTAAATCAAATATGGGTCATTTACACACAACAACAGAAAAAATAACTACAATAAAAATAGATGTAATACATGAAGCTGAAGCTTGACACAGGATAAAAACACTGCAAGTTCATTTATGTCCACAGATGTTTATTAGAATATGGTCTTTGTTTACCACCACCATCATCCCACCACCCTCAACACAGTTTCATCTACAGAAAAACATACAATTCAACATATATGTTGAACTCAGGTGGAAATGGAAATCTATAAATAAAAGCAAATTACACAGACATTTTTTCCTGGAAACTTTGAGATAGAATTTGGTCTTTGTTTACCACCACCATCATGCCACCACCCTCCCTTCAGAAGTGTATAAAACTTCTCAAAACCAACATTACAGAATGCTTTACACAAAACTAATACACTCATACAAGAAGACAATAAACCAGTAAAACAGACATAAGATTCTAATTTAAGATGTACAGCATATAAAATAAAAAATAATTGGTAGATGAAAAATGAGCTCCTCAAACAGGTTGATCCAGAGCCCTGACAGCATGGCTCATATTTATCTGTGCTGGTAATCAGCACTAATTAATTTCCCACCACTCAGTGTGAAGTTACTGAAAAACAAGCTATATTCATGCAAATTGTGACTATTTATTTAATGATTCATTAATTTAAAACTGCTGATGGCAGAGAAATATTTAAAAGAGCTGCAAGGACACATAAGTCAACAGGAGGTTTAGCTGGAGATGAGTTGGACAGTGGAGAAGATGTGCCCATAGTCTGTTTGCATCATTGTTGCTGTGTGCAGTGTTATACAATACATGCAAGATGCTGCACTACTGTAGAAAAAAAGAAAAAATGTAAATAATGTGATTGGATAGGACTGGATCACACAGCTGAATCAGATACATAAATACATAATACAAAGTTTTTCACCACAGGCTTGATGTTGTTATCAACAGAACCAAGATATGATTTGACCTACATGCAGGTTTGGCCTGGTCTGACTTATAACAACTGTTTTTTTTTTTACAAACAGCTCATGTATAACAAATTTGTAAAGCGCTGACTTCAACAAAATCCAGATATAACTATTCAGTTTGTAGTCAGTTAAAGGTTCTATATGTAGAATTGTGAAGCAATTTACATGTATTAATCATTTTTACTGCCAACATAAAAAATGAGACCCTCCCCGAGTTTCTCGGTTGTCTGTATCAGCTTGTGGACTGATTTCTTTTCTGCCAAAATCCAACAAAAGTGATGTTTTTTTGCACTCCCAAGTGCCTTGCCTCTCTCCTGCTAACACAAATGATCAGCATAATAAGACAACAAGAACGGTGCTATCTGACAAGAAACACACTGTAGATATTAGCTCTCAAGCTAATGAAACAGCTAGCTGCCTCCGTAATGGTAATGGTATTACACAGTTCACAAGAAAACACCCCTGCAATGACAAGTTGCCCACTCCCGAGCACATACAGCTAAAACAACATTATTTCCTCAACAAAGGAGCAGAAAACAAGCTCCAGAGCAATAGCAGAACATAGGTTACCCATTTTGTTTTTCCCGTTGGTAGTTCAAAGGGCGTAATAAGCACACATGACGCGTTGATCCCTGGTCCACAATGCGATGCTCCCAGGTCCTCAGCTCGCTGCTGCCCAGCGACAACTCATTGCAGCCCGGCGACAGCTCATTGCTCCCTGGTCCTTGGCCAGTGTTTAGTAAACTTGGTTGGTAAAAAAAGGTTGGCTGTTTGCATGCGGGTTGGGACAGGTTTGGGTGGTTGATTAATGAATATTGTGAGTTGGGCAGTGTGGATTGGGTCTCACCGGCACAGCACAACAGGAACCTCTGTGTGTGTGTGTGTTTGAATGGGCAAGCACATGTACATACAGCAGGAGGGGGGCTTTGCTGAAACGCGATGTTAAAGATCTTTTATGTAATAGTAACCTGCAATAGTCTTGCACCATGAGCATGTGCGCAAGCACCATGACAGCTCATTTAACGGCCACAGATGTCACTAATGAGAAGGAATTTCTGATTTCTACATACAGAACCTTTAAGAGACTTAAGTGAAGATGACAAAATTCAGATCCAGACTCCAGTCCAGATGGATCATCAGGATACTGCTGTCCTCTCTCAACACACACTCCTGGATGTTCAATCACACTCTGACAGAGATCACCACCATCTGAGAAGAAGAGAAGAAACAACAGAGGTCATAAATCAGTGTTTTAGTGTGACTCACTTAATCTGCAGTGATGCAGCACATCCAGTATAAAGAGCAGCAGGGACTTCCGTCCTGTTTAGACCAGAAGTGGAACAGCTGTGCAGCATAGCCAGCTTCTGTTCAGCTCTCATGTTAATGTGTTGGAGTGAACATACTGAGAGTCATTAAAACATCATTACTGCAGAAACAGAGACATTCACTCATCAGTTTACTGATAGATTTACCGTTGACACATGTGAACTGTTATAAAGGTTTAAAAGCTACAGAGTTTATGTGGGTTTGAAGGTCTTTCCTGTTGTTAAATCATCACATTACAATCAGTCAGAGCTCTCAGCTAAACACCTGCTTTGATTCCTGGACTTCAGCAGAGGTTCTGGTCTGTATAAAGACCACATGGTTACTAAACGTAATGATGCTTGTGTGAAATCAGAGCCAGTGATTTGCAGGCTGCAGTCAGACTGATCTGAGCGCTGACAAAGATGAACTGATCAATTCTTTAGTGTTGAAATGAGAAAACACTTTCAGATCAGAATTGATGGTACAACAGTTTGATGATGAGGACCACTGTCTCTATACATCTTGTAAGGCCATCACCTGTAATCCAGCTTTATTTCTTGCAGACATGGACACAACAACAATAGCCAACTCCAATCCTGAAGCCTGTCACCATTCTCTTCTCACAGCTTCACTGAGGAAAGCAGCCACTGAGAAGGTTGGAGGTTCACCAGGAAATACTGGATCTTTGCTTTGATACTAACCGTGTTTAATACAATACTGCTGAAACCAGCACAGACTGACTCTAACTCTCTACTGACCTCAGAGTCTCCAGTCTACAGTGTGGACTCTCCAGAAAATCACATAGCAGCTTCATGTCTGAATCCTGAAGCTCGTTTTCACTCAGCACCAGCTCTCTCAGATGGGAGGGGTTGGACTTCAGGGCTGAGGCCAGAGAAGCACAGCTGATCTCTGACAAACGGCAGCCAGTCAACCTGAATAAAGAATAAATTATGTAGAATCCATTTATAATCCAAACAGATGTGTTCTGGTTTTAAATGTGTAGTTCGACATTACTATGTCCTCATCAATAAGCTTCTTTGTGAGTGACTTTGTGAACATTCAAACACATATTCATGTCAACACTGATTCATAAAATGCTGTTGAACTGTAGTTGGAGGATCAATATGAAATGAGACATCTTGGACTAAAAATCTGTTCATTATATATTACATGACCGCCTTCTTCTTGTATTTGGTAGTTTTGTAGGTATGTGTAATTAAAACATGTTATTGGTGGCAGTAATCATTCAAGTAGTCCCTGCCTAACACAGCTACACTGTCGAAAATTAGTTCATGAGTTCAGCTGAAGCTAATATGAGGCTTTGGCAGTCTGGTAGACACCCACTTGAATCGTCTAACTCAAAGTTACAAATTCCCTCTTTGAGTTATGATCCCTCCACTGCAGCTCAGTAACACTGAAACACTGAAGAAACAAAAAGATACTTGATATTTGTAACTCAGACTAACGAAGCCTCATATCAGTTTAAACTTTGGAAGCCATTTTTACACAGAACAAGACAGTGGATTTAAAATTCCTGAAAAAATTAAATTCTACAGATCTGTGCTCAGGCAAATCCTGAAAATTTATGAACCAAATATTTGAAACTTCAGTGAAGGATTTGAATTGAATACATAGCAAAAAAAACTACCAAAGCTACAGCCAGTGAACTGACCTCAGAGTCTCCAGTCTACAGTTTGGACTCTCCAGAGCAGCTGACAGTAGCTTCACTCCTGAATCATGCAGGAAGTAGTTTTCACTCAAGTCCAGCTCTAAATAAGAGGAGAGAGAGAGACAGGGAATGACATGCAACAAACTTAGCCACCTGAATCAAACCACTGACATTGTGATTATATGGCATGTATCTTAACCAGTAGGCTGCCAGAACACTCCTAGTTCAGCTAATTGTATTTCACTGTGGTTGAATGAAAGAATAATTCTCATCACTCTCTTTTGACTTTTAATGTGTATAAGATCTCTTGAAACAGTCTGAATTCTACCATCTTGCCTTTATATATTCATCAGACCTTTATGCATGTCCTGCTACTACTCTGCTCTACACCAACAAGAGAGAAAACACCTGAGGGTTTCTTTCTGTGACCAACAGAAAGACTTAAAAACAAGACCGTGTAACACGACTTCCCTCTTTAAAATAAAAAGTTGAATTCATGACAAATTAGGCACCACTGCTCAGTTCAACACACTAAGGGGTTTTGTCTCGTATGACCAGTAGTTTATGGAGGCTTATGTTGGTTAATGTTAGCAAACTTTAGATACTGTTGTATAACTGATGTTACTGAATCAGTTTACTGATTTGCTGATCCCCCATGCTCACTATGAAATGTCTCAAAAACCATTAAGAAAAAAATGATGAAAGCAATTCTCTCTGACTTCAGGAATCACCTTTGGAAAATGATACAGATCTTATTTTAAACTTTTAATCATAGTGGTAAAAAACAGTGTCCATCTGATTATATATTACTTGCAGAACATACTCATGTGATAATAACTTTACTGCATTCACTCATAACTGTAAAATACTGATGTATGTTGTGATAAAATGCTGCTGTAATAAAACCTCAGCCACAACCTCTAAAGTTCTTCATTTGTTTTACCAGGTTTGAATGACGCCTCCGTCACCCAAAAAATTGAAGAAAAAAATGTAAAATCTAAGAATTACTAGAAATAAATAGAATAACTAAGTTCAATAACTTAACAGCTATAAACACAACCAACTGAAAAATCAACATTATTTACACTCATGACATTTGAAAAAGCTCAAGAACAGACATATATATATATATATATATATACACACACACATAAGTAGAGCACTATTTTAATAATAATAAGAATTTTATATTGTTTATATTTGAAGAACTAAACTACTAATCTATACTGATTTATAATGCTAATCACATCTGGACTTACTGAGCCTTTCTGCAGTTCCTCACAGCTGGGATCAGTCTCCATCGTCCCTCAAGTGATGTGTTGTACTTCTCCAGGTCCAACTCATCCAGAACCTCCTCTGACATCTGCAGCATGTAGGCCAGAGCTGAGCAGTGGATATCAGAGAGTCTTTTCTCTGATCTGTTCTCTGACTTCAGGAACTCTTGGATCTCCTGATGTACTGAGCGTTCGTTCATCTCCATCAGACAGTGGAAGATGTTGATGCTTCTGTCAGGAGAGATGTCATGAGTGTTCTTCTTCTTCAGGTTGTTGATGGCTCTCTGGATGATTTCTGGACTGCTCTCTGTCCGACTCAGCAGGCCTCCTAAGAAACTCTGGTTAGACTCCAGAGAGAGGCCATGAAGGAAGCGAACAAACAGGTCCAAGTGGCCATTTTTACTTTCAAGAGATTTCTGCATGGCTCCCATCAGGAAGTCATCCAGGGATGAGATACTGTAGTCTTTTCCCAAGAAGCCCTTCAGTACCTCAGTGTTGCTATTTGTGTAACAGTGGTACATGTAGACTGCAGCCAGAAACTCCTGAACGCTCAGATGAACAAAGCAGTAGACTGTTTTCTGAAAGATCAAACTCTCTCTTTTGAAGATCTCTGTACAAAATCCTGATAACACAGAGGCCTCTGTGACATCAAGACCACACTGCTCCAGGTCTTCTTTGTAGAACATGATGTTTCCTTTCTCTAGATGTTCAAATGCCAGCCGCCCCAGCTTCAGAAGAACTTCCCTATCAGCCTCAGTCAGCTCCTGTGGACTTGTCTCATGTCTCTCATCATACTTGTGCTTTTTCCTCTTTGTCTGAACCAGTAGGAGGTGTGAGTACAGGTCAGTCAGAGTCTTGGGCAGCTCTCCTCTCTGATCTGTAGTCAACATGTGCTCCACAACTGTAGCAGTGATCCAGCAGAAGACTGGGATGTGACACATGATGTGGAGGCTCCTGGATTTCTTGATGTGCGAGATGATTCTGCTGGACAGCTCTTCATCACTGAATCTCCTCCTGAAGTACTCCTCCTTCTGGGTATCAGTGAAGCCTCGTACTTCTGTTACCCTGTCAACACATGTAGGAGGGATCTGATGGGTTGCTGCAGGTCGTGAAGTTATCCAGATGAGAGCTAAGGGAAGCAGATTCCCTTCAATGAGGTTTGTCAACAGCACATTGACTGATGACTTTTGAGTGACATCAGACACAACCTCATTGTTCTTGAAGTCCAGTGAAAGTCTGCTTTCATCCAGGCCGTCAAAAATGAACAAAACTTTACAGTCAGTGAGCTTCTCTGCTGTGACCTTCTGTAATGTTGGATGGAAAACATGGATCAGCATGAGAAGACTGTACTGCTCATCTTTGATCAAGTTCAGCTCCCTGAACGAAAGCAGAATCACCAGATTGACATCTTGGTTTTCCAAACCCTTTGCCCAGTCCAGAGTGAACTTCTGCACTGAGAACGTTTTTCCAATGCCAGCAACGCCGCTCGCCAGAACGACTCTGATGATGTGGTCTTCTTGGTCAGGTAAGACTTTAAAGATGTTGTGGCACTTGATTGGAATGTCATGGAGGGTCTTCAGCTTGGAAGTTGTCTCAAGTTGCATCACCTCATGTTGGGTATTAAGCTCCTCACTCTGTCCCTCTGTGATGTAGAGCTCAGTGTAGATTCTGTTGAGGAGGGTTTCACTTCCTGCTTCATCAGTTCCTTCAGTCACACATTCACATCTCCTCCTCAGACTGATCTTATGTTCATCTAAAACCTCATGCAGACCACTTTCTGCTGAAAGAGAAGACAAAAGGTATAATTAAAAAGAAATATGTCTCAGTGCACTAGTTTTCAGTGTGATAGAGGAGGTAGATTCCTGTCCTATTTTCAGAGATGATGACATCAGCAGACAAATCTTCAGTTTTACTTTGTACAGTGCTGGTCTGACTGTCTGTCTGCAGTCCAGGTCCTGTTTTGGATCTTTCTGCACACTGTGGACAGGAGGAGTCTCCTGATGAAGCAGACCGGTCCCAGTATGAGGTGATGCACTGTCTGAAGCACCAGTGTCCACAGCTGGTAGAGACTGGATCCTTCAGGATGTCCTGACACAAAGAACAACAGGACGGCTGCTCCTCCACAGAAACACTCCTCCTTTTCCTCTCTCTGTGGACATGAACACATTCTTTATGACACAATATTAGTGGTGGCCAACTGACACTGGTCACAAGTTGCATGCAGCTCTTTCCCTACATAAACAGGCCAGAATGTAAGCATTTGGACAGTTACACATTGGTGTTCTTCAGGCTCTAAGCTTCAGCACATTCAGTTTCAAATAAAATAATATATAGTATTATTGCAAGGGTTCAAAAGTAATCAGACAGACACAACAAAGCGCCAGCAAAGGAAGAGAAGAAGAAGGCTGCAACTTAGTAAACATGGATGTAAACAATGCAGGATTTAAAATACTAAGTTCAAAAATTGGCTTTGCAAATGTTTCATGAGGAGGAAAATGGATTCATTTATATTTACATACATTTGTTAGACCACAAGGATACACACAATGCATTTGGTAGGTAAGTCAATGTACACATGACTTGTTTGTTAACGAGAAAACTCCACGGGCCCCTGTTGTGAAGAGTGGAGCAGGTGGACCCAAACGCAGCAGACTACAGGCAACAGGAACTTGAATAATAACTCTTTATTCAAGGTTCATGCAGGAAAAGCAAAGCTGGCAGAACAGAGCAAAACAGAACAAAGGATCCAACAAGAATGAACTGAAACACAGGACTAAAATACTAACTGAACTAGAGGGGATAAGATGCAAGTGGGGAGATGGGCGGTGAAACTCAAGGGAGGGGAACACTACACCTGTAGTACACTATAACCTGCAAACTCTCTTATTTACAATTTCATGATAATGCAGCTCTTAAACATGGCACACAGAGGCTGTAAATGCTAATTATTCAAATCTACAGAAACGAATGTTAAACTCCTTAGTCTCATTTCACAACTAGTGTGAAAACAAAATTCAATTTTATGTACAAAGGCCTTCTCCCACTCAGTCCAGTTTAACAAACAGGGAAAAAGTCTAAGGGCATCTGGTGGATAATAGCAAATAAGGAACATAGAGCCAGACTGTGACAGGATCATAACAGCTCCTTCAAGTGACTATGACTCATTAAAAGTCAGGAAAAATAAGCAACTTGTGAAAAATAACAGACTGCTGCTCTTTTGTCCTGTGTTATGGTGCTGAACAGAGAGCTCTGGTAAATATCTTCATAATGCATCTTTTTATTTGTGTTTCTCTCTCACACTGTTTCTGCTATAATCTCTCTCCCTGAGTCTGATACAACAGTTTTACAGATTTTACTTTTCCCAAATGTTAAATGTCAGACTCAGTTTCCTCTGCTGCAGTGGTCAGTCTGCAGTGATAAATCAGCTGCAGCAGGCTGTTTGTATACATTTCCATTACCTTCTCCCATATTTTGTGCCTTTGAACAGGAACATGTTAAGACACGTTCTGTATTGCATGAGACCAAACACTCAATTTTCTTCCATTTTCCCTGCAAAACACCCGAGTGCAGCCCTTTAGTAAATAAAGACAGACAATTTGACTTTTTAATCAACCGTTAGTAAATATCACCGTGGGTTACCTACTACTACTTTAGATTTTTTGACTGGAAAATCAAATACCAATACCATCACTGTCTCTGTTTCTGGTTAACATGTACATGAAGATCTGTTCTAGATAACAGCTGAATAGAAGGTAGTTCAGTATTTCTTTCCGCTGTGTTTCCTTCATATCTACACAACAACCTTAACAAAACCATCTCACTGAATCATCTTCAGGTCAGTTTACAGTGGAAACAGTCTTACTTTGTGTCTGAGGGTCCAGGTTCATTACTGAAGTGTGGAGGATAATCTTTGGACCGGTCACTCTTCACAGACAGACAGCTGGATACTGGAGACTCTGCTCTCTGTCTGTGGAAATAACAATTGTTTTACACATATCATTAGCTCTTGTAAAGAGCAGATGTAACATGAAACATGGCACAGGGTCATGATTTAATAATTACAACAAATGGTTATGTTCATATCTCCTTCTGCATGTTCTAAACATTTTATCTACAGCTGCAAATTGGATATATTTGTGTGAAGAGTTTTTCACATCTACATGTTTGAGAACACAAAGTTTGACATGTGGGCTGTGAAAATGCCAGATGACAAAATGATTTTCATGTAACAGTTTATTTACTATCAGTTAAACTAAAGGCACTGCTGCCTGAGGCTCGGCTGTCAGATTAACTTGTGCATGTCTAGAAAGCAATCAAAACAATCTGTCCTCTGCAATTTAACATATATTAAATATTGGTTGAAGCAACTAATAAACATCTCAGAACAGCTATCAGGCACAAAATTAAGGCTATAAACTAAGAAATAATACAGTCAAAGCTGAAACAACAAAAAGATCAGTGACTGACACAAAAAATAGAATTATAAAAGAATAGTATTGTAATGTAAGTTATCAAATGACATTTAAAAATGGAATCATCTTCAGGTCAGTTTACAGCAGTAACAGTCTCTTACTTTTTGTCTGAGGGTTGAGGTTCATTACTGAAGTTTGGAGGTTCATGTTTAGACCGGTCAGTCTTCATAGACACACAGCTGGATATTAGAGACTCTGCTCCGTCCTCTGTTTCCTCCAAATCATTCATCTTCTGGAGTCTGAGAGGTAAACCAGTAACACTGGAGACACACACACACATACGCAGTATAAGAAACCTGTCACATCCTGCCTGGACTTTGTTTGTTTCTTGGACTTTTGTGTTCTTTTGGGTTTCCTGTAGCTTAGAGTATTGTGTTTTTTGGTTTCCAGAGGGCTATTGCACAAAAGTAGAATTCAGAAATCCAGGATAATTGAAAAAGTGAGGCTTGATCTAGTCTAATCAGTGCATCCAGGCTTAATCTGTTGCACATTTGCCAAGCCAAGATGCGGAGGTGCGACTATGTCAAGCCAGGTGTAAGTAATTCGGATAAGTGCGCGTTCACGGCTTTCTTAAACAGACCACAGGGTCGATCACAGATTTACTGATGCAGAAATGGAGAAGACGCGTGCCTCATACTTCTCCCCAAGTGAGCAACAGCTTGTAATGGAAACTTATGAGGAGGTGAAACATATTATAAGTAAAAAGGCAATACGGCCGCTGTAATTAAACAGAGAGAAAAAGCCTGGTAGACAATAGTGGACTGACTGAATGCGTAAGTAGTCCAATAATATACACTTATTAACTACTACTCCACTGAAACCATTCGTAATTATGATTAAAGGAGTTGTCATTTTCACAAATAAACAGTTGTACACTTTGCCTTAAAAGTGATCAGTGGAAGTTAATGTTACTCAGGAAATGTACCATGAAGACTAATTACAAACCACAATGCAAGAATATGTACTACAACCATATGTTCAAATCTCTCTCTCTCTATCTCTATATCTCTCTATCAATGGTCATATAGAACAAACATGATTGGACAAAAGAGGATTTGGCAACAAGTAAAGATTAAATATAGGAACATTTTGCAGGCTGGTTAGTGCCTTGATTGCTGAAAATAATGTACAAATGAGGTGGTCCAGAAGACTTGAGGTATCATGTCAATCTTGTGGAAATACTTAGTCCATAATGGATAAGAAGTCACTGATGCTGGTGCTCATAAAAAAATATCACACTTGTAACAGGACCCAGATGCTGTTCAGCCGGATAGCCAGCCTAGCAACATAGTGAGTATTGCCTAAAGGAAATCCACATTATGCACAATTCCTGCTGTGCTAATTGAGAGGTGTTTTACAGAATTCACAAACTGTCAAGTGTCTATACACCAAACACCTAGAGAGACAAATAGAGCTGGCAGATGTGAAGATAAAAGTCCACAAGAAAAAACTGCAGGATATGGACCTTGACATGGAAATCAAACCAAAGACACTGATGAAACTGTACCTGGAAATCCTGAAACTAGAAAGGGGGGTGATTTCAATGCATACTGTAAGCATGACTGTAACACAGTGTATTAATCATTGTTGTTCTCTCTCCCAAGCTCCAAGCTGACAAGTGATGACTGCAAAATAAAAAGGTCAAAACACATTTAGGTGTCCTCCCAGTTTCATGAATGCACAGTACACTATATAGTTGGTCCAGTGAAGTGAGACTATAATTTGGGAAGATTATACAATTATGAAACCTAACAACAAACTGTGTGCTAGCAATTCCAAATAAAATATATGTACATAGGGAAGAGTGACATACACTATCCTTTATTAGTAAGGGATAGGCCTCATCAGCATTTCTAATCATCTCAAGATGTGCAATAATATATGTATTCATCAAACCTCTGGCAGCAATATGAACAGTAGGCCTAACAGTGATAATGACTATCACATGAATAATTATAAAAATGATAATGGTTACAATTAAAATAACAGTGGACCTACTTAACTGAGTGGCAATGTATCTGTGGTGTTTTAAAGCAAGCTAATAAAAATGAAGCAAAATATATACAGAAGAACATGGAATAACTGTAAAACACATTTATTTCCGATTGGAGTGACAGCTGACTAGTCAGATAGCACCAGGATTAATCAAGCTTGGCGGTTAGCCTGGTCTGGAGCAGGCTAGCTGCACAGAATAAATCTCCATGGTAACTTATGTGCCTCTGCTTTCGTGCAAACGAGTCACGGCTAAATTCAGCCAGGATAAAAAAGAAAAATCCTGGCTTAATCCCTTATCTAGGTTTTGTGCAACAGCCCCCTGGTCTCCCTGTGTTTCCTCCTCCTGTGTTTGTGTGTTCCTCCTCTCACCTGCCCTGCATTACCCTCATTAGCCCTGCCCTGCTCTGTGTCTTCCCCACACCTGCCCTGTATCAGTCTCATCAGCCCTGCCCTGCTCCCTGTGTTTCCCTCAGCCAATCACCCCCAGCCTACCCTTGTGTCTAGTCACCTGTTCCAAATTCCCTGATTAGTTTAGTCTATATTTAAGGTCTGGTTTTGAGTTGAGTTTTTGTTGGATCATTTGTTCTGTTCGGCTAGTTCTGTTCGGATCTGTTTGCCTTGTTCTGTTCTTGACCAATTCAAGATTAAAGGAGATTTTCGTCTACTCTGCTTTCCGGCCTCTGCATTTGAGTCCTAGTTCTACCTCTCAAGTTAGTATCTTCTTGTTAGTTTACATTACTTTAACTACAACCATGTGTGTTTTCTAGCCATCACAAAGATAAACTTTGAGCCTAGTTTAAGTCCAACACACAGACTTCAGATAAACATCTGAATTGTTCTTAACTGTGACTTCTCTTGACCGAACCACATGCCACTGTGAGGATGCAGAAACGTTTGAAGACGTCAACACTGTGACTTCATATTTTTCTGACACAGTTTAATCAACTAAACAATTAATCCGAAAAATAATCAGTACATTGATCAATAATGACGGTAATTATTTGCAACTCTAATATTAATACTCACTTTACCTCAGACTTGCTGTTTTCCTCCTTCTGCTCTGCGGATTTTAAAATGGAGTCTGACTGAATACTTTCACTTTCAGTGCTCCTCCCTGTACATTCTTGCCCCCTTCTTTACCAGAAGTCACGTGCGTGTGTGTGTGTGTGTGTGTGTGTGAGAGCATGAGTGTGTGTGTGTACCAGGTATTCCTCATGTTGTGGGAACATAAATCTGTTTACACAGTCACATGTGGGGACTCGCTACTCGCTTCCCTTTTGGGGACAAAAAGCAAGTCCACATGACATAAATCAACAGAGGAGCGGGGAGTGGTGGTGGTGGTGGTGGTAGTCTTCTGTAGCTCCAGCCCCGAATGTTTTTTGAAAAGCTGAATCTTGTAGGGTTTTTAATAACTTGAACATTGTGTCATTTCCTCTGTCTCTCTGGCTGCACCAGCAAATCAACTGAGCAAAAGTTCTATTGCTGGGGCAATATCACCATCCGTAGTCTGCCCTAATGTTGTCATGGGGCATTAAGTGTGTTGTATTTCATTCAGTCGTGTCACCTCTGTGAGCAAGCTTGCTAGCTAACTAACTAGCCTAATGATGAGCCACAGGGTAAAATGAGTGAGCGAGTGAAGAGGAAAGGACAGGAGAAAATCTGTGGAGCAGTGGAGTAAGCAGAACAAGAGCGGGGGAGATAACAGGAGTGAGAAAGGAGTGAAAAGCAGAAGTGAGGAGGAGGAGTGGAGAACTGGTGAGAAGAGGACAGAAGTGGAAGTGGAAGTCTGGATTTGAGGAGTGAGGAGGAGAGAAGAAAGGAAGGAGTGAAAGAGAAAGTTGCTTGCTCATGGGGAAATTGTTGGGTCTCTGTATATTAAAGAGTATGGCCTCAACCTGCTCTATGTGAAAAGTGCCCTGAGATGATTTGGTGCTATATAAATAAAAACTGATTGATTTGATTGAAAGTGAGGAAAAGAATGAAGGAAATGAGATGGGAAAACTTGTGGAGAAAACTGGTGAAGAAGAAGAAGAGTGACATGAGACGAAAATGAAAAGAGACAAACAGAGGAGTAAAGGAGAGCAGATGTAAGGGGGTGATCTAGGATTTTTCTAAATCAGGGGACATAAAGGGGCCAGATTTTACACATAGGGGCCAAGTATATGTCCAACATCCATGCACAATTCCTTATTCAGTTCACCAGTCATTCCTTGTTTGCTGTTGGCTCTATAGCTTTGAGCAAAGACACACCATCACTGAATATATTTAGCAAATTGTGCCTTTTTAAAGCACATTGTGTACTTCAAAAAGCTTAGAAAATAAAAATACTTGATTTTATATAATATCGTTTTGAACTAGGTTGGACAGAAAACAAAATACATTAGACACTTTTAAAAAAAATATGTAATACATAAAATAAAACAAATAGGTGATGTAAAGTAGAACAGTATAAACAGACAGTTTAGAGCAGAAAAACCTACAATGAGCACAGACAAGAATTTGTGTCAGTGTCTGTAACTCTATTGGTACTGCTTATACATACACATACACAAGGGCTGCAAATTATTTTCATTGTCGATTAATCTGTTGATTATTTTCTCAATTAATTAATTAGTTGTTTGGTTTATAAAATGTCAGAAAATTGTGATTTTTTTCCCCAAAGCCCTAGGTGATGTCCTTAAATGTCTTGTTTACTCAAATAGATTAATCAATCATCAAAATAGTTGGCAATTAATTTTATAGTTGAAAATTATTCGATTCATCGACTAATCGTTGCACATCTAATATACACATCCTCTACCTGAAGCAAAATCCAGACACAATGTACATTTTGCTCATCTCAAAATCGAACAATTCTGTATTTTTTGTTACTGAAGCTGAAACACCTCACAAATTCATTCATATCCAATGACTTTGCCCGTCTGGACTCAATGCTCAAGACCCAAAAGTGACTCAAACGGTCATCTCCCGTTGTTGTTCATAAGTGGTTTTTAATAAGGCTTAAGACTGAAAAGCTTTGCTCACATGAAGCACTGCTTACAGGTATTACAGTGGCAATCTTGCCTAGCTTGAAAATCTCAGGAAATGCCTGCTTGTTTCTAGAAATACTACAAACTCAAGAGGAGTAGTGAAACTCTGCATTCTGCTTTTTTATTTCCCAAAACTCTCTTGATCTGATACAGCTCATGTGTCAAGTCATCACCATTTGACTCAATAATCTTAGCCATGGGAAAAAGAGCCTCTTCCTGTAATTGTAAATGGACTGTACTTGTATAGCGCCTTTCTAGTCTTCCGACCACTCAAACCATTTTTACACTATGAGCCACATTCACCCGTTCACACACACATTCATACACTGAATGGATACAGGGGCTACCATGCAAGGTCCCAACCTGCCCATCAGAGGGAACTAATCACACACACATTCATACACTGATAGCACAGCCATGCACTTGGATTCCCTTCATGATTTTACAGTTTGGTTTAGAGAAGCCTTTGCAGTTCAGCAGTGGATAGAATACATGTCTTTGAAAGCTTTCCCTGTCATCTTTGTCAACTCTACACTCATGTAGTGATCATGTAATCACATAGCCTCCTAGTCATCTTCGGCTGCCTCTTCTTTCCAAACTGACTTCACATTTTACAGCTATTTCCTCCACCACTTTTCCACACAACCTCAAATGAGGCCTAAATCCTGTATTGCTGCAATGTGTCAAGTAATGATTCCACAAGACTGACAGCTGCTGCTAAGTCTAGTGACGGGGGTTGTAGCATGTCAGACAAAAACTTGGACTGACCCAGAATTTTATTGAAAGTAACCAGAAGTCCAAAAAAAGTAATGTCAATTGACCCTATTAAGCCATAAGCATCTACTGCCTGATCACCATTACTTTCAAGCCCAATCTCTTGCAGTACACAGTATACTGCAGGGAGCCTAACAGGTTGCAACAGGCTATGTACCTGCAAGCCCACCTAGTGTCACTTCTGGGGAGTTCACGAGGCTTGCCACCATACATTTCCCTCTGAATTTCAAGCTATTTTGTGTGCACATATGATCCAGACATAGAAGAATGAAGTTTCTGAAGAAGTGCAAAAAAAGCAATCAGCCTCGGAGACTGACTTGACGTTATCCACTATCACAAGGTTCAAACAACGAGCGTTGCAATGCACATAAAATACATACTTCTATCACTTCATACAACTTCTCAGATTCTTGTACACACACCCGAGTGCTTGCCACTCATAACAGCAGCACAGTCATAGCCCTGAACAACCAAGTTGGTCCGATATTCTAGCCCATGCCTTTCAAGGCATTTTATGATCAAGTTGGTTAGCCCTGCTGCATCTAGCCTGTCAGCCCTCTGAAAGTCAAGAAAGCTCTCATTTGACCCCATTGTAATAGTATCGACTGTTGAGTGATATTTGCTCTTTCTTCTGAAGGTCTTTGATTTCATCAGCAATTATACTGAAAACCTCACTTTGTTTGACTTCCCTTCCTATTATTTCAGGCTGCACCATTTCTACTAAGCATTCCAGTATTTAATTTTGGATGGTTTTGCTAGTGTACCTGGCATTTCCATGAGCTTTCATGCGCTTCTCTATCAGGGGATCGTGCTTTCCTCTAAAATGGCTAAGAAGTTGCCTCTGGTATTTGAGTCCTCAGACTCTCTGTGACCTCTTTGGGAGATGTTCTGGGTGGCAGTTAATAGCAGTACCCATGCAATGGTTTTGATGTATGCCCGATTCTTTAATTGTCTTTTTCCTCTCTTTATTGATGGAATCTATCATACATGAATTTGTTTGAATAACCATTTGGTGCTGCTTCCATGCAAACATGGCATTGCTGTAGTGCTGTGATTTAGAGTGGTCTTTAAAGCCACCTTCCTTGCACAAAGCTTTCTTCCAGTTGGAAAAGCCTGTTTCTGACCTAAATACATAGGATGGGGCATTTGGAAGGGAAAAATTCTGACAAGCATAGCAAAAAACAGAATCTTAACTAATGGAATACTATAACCATGTGTTGTCTTTGTACCATGAATCATTAAATGCCCTCTTCCTGTTCCCATGCTGTGTCTTGGGGAAGACCTTGAGGTGAGGCTGCACAGGATGCTCTGCTCTAAACTGGGAAATGTCTAGAGAGAAGCAGATGAAATAAAAGTTTGGTGCCTACTTGATTGTGAATTCCCCTCACCTTTCATAACCCCACTGTCATGACGTATACAGACAGTAAATAATTATTAATCAATATGTAGTTTACTAAAGTTCCATTAACAACATTTACAGGATGAAAACATATGCATACCATCAGGTCCTATCGGAGCAGAATAATTCTTTGATGGCTGCGCAGGACCCTCGGCTCTGCACTGGGAAATGTCTGGAAAGGCGTAAATGAAATAAGACTTATTCAACTCTTACTTAAATGTGAATGCACCTCCTTTACCATAACCTGACTGTCATCATGACATACACAAACAGTTATTACCTAAATGTTGATCCAGGAGTAGCCTTTCCAATTTATATTTTGCTCACTACAATAGCAGTATGAAAGCTTACCAGCAGGTCCTAGAGGAGTAGAATAACTGCTTGGTGACTCTGATGGTTCTGGAGATGATGGCTCTGCTCCAACCTCACTCTGGCTGTCTTCATCTGAATCTGAGTCCTCGAAGTTTGCAGCTAAAACACAAATACACGTCACAAAAAATGCTTGTATTCAGCTAAACCATGTCATCTGACAACCATGCCATCACAACTATTAGTAAAAAATTGAAGGAAAAGACTCAATGCTTTAAACATTCAGTGTGAGCTCTGGTAGACATGAGAATGCACTGCTCAGCAAAACAAAGCCATTAAACCTCATCACCATAATATATTTCGGTATTTGCTTAAATAATCTTACATCAGTATGTCCATTTGTGTACTTCAGTGTCATGTTATATAGAATGCAGTTATTTTTACCTGTTGTCATTATCTGGCTGTGCCTAAATGCTTTCTGACCTGGTGAAGAGGGGTTTGAGCTACCCTGGTCTTGACCTTGGCTGGATTCTGCTTTCTTGACTCTCTGTTGCTCTCTTTGCTCTGACACTCCTCTGACTCATTTTGACTGACTGGCTAGCTAGGCGTCTTTTTGGCCAAAAACCATTGAATATCCACCTGTCCCTTTCTTTTCATACTTTCTATCTTTGCCAAACGATATATGCAAATTACTAAACACTGCATGGATTAACATTAGTGGTGTGCTGAATTCAAGCCAGGGCTCACTTCCATCATACTTTTTCATGTGGGAGATCAGATATTTCCCTATTTCTGAGGTGTCTGGGACGCAGCATTAGTTTCATTTACAAAGCAGTGACTGTGGCATGACTGAAACATTATTTCACAAATAATAAGTGTCTTTCAGATGGTGAGCTTGTGGGTGTAAGTAAACAAAAAAACACCTAATTTATCTAGCAACTGTATGTGAGAATGAGCTAACATCAGCAAGCTACAGTGCATTCCAAGGATAGAGTAGTTTAACTAGTGATGTAGTAGTTTGCTGCTACCTAATGTTCGACATACCTAAGTTCAGTGACTGCAGTAAGTAAATGCTTTTACACATTAACGCAAACTAATGTGGGGAATCATAACTTACCATGAAGTTTCTGTGATGGATGAGACGCTGGGCACCACTGTTCACTTCAGCTCTCCATGCAGTCACATGATGCATTAAAGTAAGATTCTCATTAACATCCAAGCTGCATCCAAGTCGTAAACATGGGAATCTTTCCCGTTATTACCTTCCCTTCCGCACTTAGTTACAAGAAGTGTTTGAGGTGCCACAGATTGTGACGTTTACTCATCTGCAAAGAGTCAAGTGACAAATGACAGTAAAGGAGCACTTCAGGGGCTAATCAGATTTCAGCTGGGACCAGTGCCCCTCTGGCCCCACCCCTGGATCCGCCCATGCCACAGTGCATTATGTGTGCCTGCAAAACATGGATAGATACATACATACATTGGTGTAATCATTACAACAGTCCAAAACCCAAATATGTTGAATTTACAATGATATAAAAAAGAAAAGGAGCACATTTTCACATTTGAGAAGCTGTAAACAAGTTATGTTTGGCATTTTTGCTTGCAAATGACTTATAAACAATATTAACTTATTTTATAACTTAATATTATCAACTTATTTTCATCTCTGACTAGAACATTGAAGATTTGGACTTGCACTGTCAGAATTGGCCAAATCAATTTAGCACAACCTACAAACACAAACACAAGTAATAACAGGTCTTACTTGACCCTGCCGATACACCAGTAAGACATAGAAGTGCAGAAATGCTGGTTACATGTTTGAGCTGAAGGCAGTGAATAAGAATAAAAATTTACAAAGAGGACTTTGACAGTTTTGCAGCACAGACTTAATTCTACAAGCTGACATTTCAGCACACTAACAGTTATTCAAGATGTATTGTGCAGAGTACACCTCCTTGCAAGTGTGAGCAAGTGTGTTTTCTTGTATCGTCACTTGATGGTGCTGCTTCCTTGTTTATATATTGCACTTGATTTCAGCAACAAAGTTAAGGAATAAAGAAAACAGACAATCTGAAGTTAGTAAATTTCCTGGAAAGAACAAAGTACTTTAGCACTAATTTATAGATCAAATAAAGACATTGTTCAGTCAGTACACTTCAAATTAATGAATTTCAATTGCTAAGCTAGCATAAGCTAGTCTTTTAGTCATTTCACAGCAGGTCAGCCAAACATGTTTCATCTACGGAAAAACATACAATTCAACATATATGAGGATCAAGTTTCCATAATAAATGACTGATGAATAAGTATTAGCTCAGATGGAAATGGAAATCTATTAATAAAACCAAATTACACAGATAATTCTTTCCTGGAAACTTCGAAGAAATTGATAAGAAAATTATAAGAATAATAGACCTTTAAAATAAAGTGTAACCAAAAACTCAGATGGTATGTCCTGGTGGTCCAGTGGTTATGCAAAAAAATCTAACAGATCCACAGATATCCAAAACAAAGAACACAGGTTCAATCAAATATGGTTCATTTATACACAAAGATAACAATAACAATAACTACAATAAAAATAGATGTTATGCATGAAGCTGAAGCTTGACACAGGATACAAATGCTGCAAGTTCATTTATTTCTACTGATTTTTATTAGAATTTGGTCTTTGTTTACCACCACCATCATCCCACCACCCTCCCCTCAGAAGTGTATAAAACTTCTCAAAACCAACATTACAGAATGCTTTAGACACAACTAACACAAACATACAAGAAGAAAATAAAACAGTAAAACACACATAAGATTCAAATTTAAGATGTACAGCTTATAAAACAAAAATAAGTGGTAGATCAGTGGATAAAAATGAGTTTGATGAAGTGATTTAAAGGAAGATAATGACTTATCGGACTGAGCTCCTCAAACAGGTTGATCCAGAGCCCTGACAGCAAAGACCAGGACCCATATTTATCTGCGCTGATAATCATCACTAATTCATTTCCTGCCACTCAGTATGAAGTTATAGAAAAACAAGCTGCATTCATGCAAATCGTGGCTTTATTTATTTAATGATTCATTAGTTTTAAACTGCTGATGGCAGAGATATATTTCAAAGAGCTGTAAGGACACATAAGTCAACAGGAGGTTTAGCTGGAGATGAGTTGGACAGTGGAGAAAATGAATTTCATGTTTTTAATGATGTTGTGCCCACAGTCCATTTGCATCATTATCGCTGTGTGTAGTGTTGTACAATACATGCAAGATGCTGCATTAATGTAGAAAAAAAGATGAAAAGGATGGGATTGGATAGAGTTGGATCATACAACTGAATCCAATTATCTCACTTACAAGTTTAAATAATATAGTTATCGTTAAAGCCACCTCATTGGCAGTATTTACTTACATCCTAATGCAAATGACTTGTTAAATGTTGTTATTAGACATAAACTATTCATTTTGACGTCATATTTTTACATCATCATCATCATCATCAACCTTTATTTAAACAACGAGGGCCATTGAGAGCAAGCTCTCTTTTACAAAGACCCCCACAGCACAGTGCATATAAAAGCACATAAAAGTTATGGTATACATCAGCAACAAAACATATATAAGAACAATATAAACAATAAAAGTACATACAAAAACAATAAAAGCACACAAAAATGACAGTATCAACAGATTATACAGCACACAGGCCAAAGACATCATTATAAGGGACATCTATTCAAAAACATCTGCATTCACACTACTCTATGTCAGTTAGAAGAGATTTAAATGGATTAAAACAGATTAGCTTGTCTAATTTTCACTTGTGTGGAGCATAGTACTTAAAAAGCCACTTTCACAATCTAAATACTAATATGATGATTTTTGAGGACTAAATAGTCTTGGGACCTAGTGCAGTGTGACAATGATTTATAGGTAAAAAGACATATAAAAGCTAGATACCTGTATCTTTAATATTTACACATCTCTCTTTTCCTGGTTTTAGTCAAAAGGACTGGATGAGCTACTGATATGATCATCAAAATTTAGACTGGAATAATGAATACAGAGATACAAATACAAAGTTTTTCACCACAGGAAATCAAAAAAGTATTCCAGCACACACCAGGATACTGGGATAGACACTATTTATTAAGGAATTACATTAAAAAACAAAAGGAACGAACTATGCGTTTCGCACGTTGCTTCATCAGATTCGCTCTGTGCTTGATTACTATCAGGTGTGTCTTTAAATAGTCAGGTGCTGATCAACAGAAGATCAAACTGGTTCACACACACAGCATCTCATTTTCGAATACAATACAATTCTTAATCCATAAAAGGTAAACAACAGGCCATGATTAAACCTTACAAAATATACATTTCCATAAGACTCATATCCACAGATAATGAGATGAAATTAATGTGAGAGTACAAAATGCACAATAAGGCTATCCCATCTCTAATATTACAGAGGAATGTGCCAGGAGGGGTTTTAGTGGCTCAACTTTACCTACATATGAGGTTTTTTCACCACAGACTTGATGTTGTTATCAACAGATATGATTTGACCTGTGCATGCAGGTTTTCTGGACCAATGATAAATTAATCTAACCGGATGAATTTGTGGACATCCAATCTGTCACATCTTTCACATCTGGGCCCGTATTTATTAAGCATCTCAGAGCAGGAAATCACTCCTAATTGGCCAAAAATGATCAGAGATCAGAGAGATGACAAAATCCAGATCCAGACTTTGGTCCCGATGGATCATCAGGATACAGCTGATCCTCTCTCAACACACACTCCTGGATGTTCACTCACTATTCTTACGGAGATCATCACCAGCTGATGAGAGAAGAAGAAACAACAGAGGTCATAAATCAGTGTTTAGTGATACTTGCTCCATCAGCTGTCAGTCAGTGATGCAGTAAATTCAGTATAAAGAGCAGCAGGGACATCAGTCCTGTTCAGACCAGAAGTGGAACAGCTGTCAGTGTAGCCAGCTTCCTTCAGCTCTCATGTTAACATGTTGGAGTGAACACACTGAGCTCCAAGCTCACAGACCTACAGAAACGTTTGTTTACTCTGCAGATTTCACTGAAGCACACGGAGGAAATAAACTGCTGAGAGTCATTAACATGTCATTGCTGCAGAAACAGAAACATTCACTCATCAGTTTACTGATGGATTTACTGTTGATACATGTGAACTGTTAGAAAAGTTTAAAAAAAAAAGCTACAGAGTCTCTGTGGGATTTGAGGATCCTTCCTGCTGTTAAATCATCACATGACAATCAGTCAGAGCTCTCAGCTGAACACCTGCTGTGATTCCTGGATTTCAGCAGAAGTTCTGGTCTGTATAAAGGCCACATGGTTACTAAACGTAATGATGGTTCTGTGAAGTCAGAGCTAGTGATTTGCAGGCTGCAGTCAGACTGATCTTAGAGCTCTGACAAAGATGAACTGATCAATGCTTTAGTGTTGAAATAAGAGAACAAACAGATCAGATTTGATGATACAAAGGTTTGATGACTGTCTCTATACATATTGTAAGGCTGTCAGCTGTAATCTAGCTTTATTTCCACACAACAATAACAGTAGTCTTCACATCAACTCAAACACATGATCACAACAAGCTTCTGGCTGATCTGACTGGCTGACTTTTCACTCTCTCTCTGTCTTTCTTTCCAATCCTGTAGCCTGTCACCATTCTCCTCTCACAGCTTCACTGAGGGAAGCAGCCAATGAGAAGGTTGGAGGTTCACTAGGAAATACTGGAGCTTTGCTTTGATACTAACTGTGTTTAATACAATACTGCTGAAACCAGCATGGACTGACTCCAACTCTCTACTGACCTCAGAGTCTCCAGTCTACATTGTGGATTCTCCTTAAGATCAGACAGCAGCTTCATGTCTGAATCTTGAAGGTTGTTGTGGCTCAGATCCAGCTCTCTCAGATGGGAGGGGTTGGACTTCAGAGCTGAGGCCAGAGAAGCACAGCTAATCTCTGACAAACTGCAGCTCCTCAATCTGAATAAAGAATAAATAATGTCATTTTAGAAGACAAATTTCGTGCTTGAAATTGTTCAATGTTTCATAGGCAGTTCAGAGCTTGAGCTGAAAAAGGTTCAGAATGTAGAAGTTTAGAAAATGGAAACTCCAAACACCTGAACCCAAAAGGATACAGGTTAAAAACAGTCAAATACAAGCAGTGAAAAAGAGCTCTCATTAATATTAATGACGACATGCTGCTACTTCAATAAACACATAGTTACTTCACTTCTCAAACTCTGCATCTCCACCGGTGACTCCATCTACACAAACTCATGTTGTGCTGCCAAACACAAGTAAAAATGCAAAAAGACTAAAACATGACACATTTATCATTTTTAGACTTACATGTGCAAAACAGTTGAGCAAGAGTAAAAAAGACCTAAAAGACCTGCATCACTTGTAAGGGTGATGCGCATTTAAAAAACATAAATGCTATCCCATAAAGCAGCACATGTGTCAATACCTGCTGTTTCAACTTTATCACTTTGGGCACAGACAGCAGAAACTAAAAGTCTGCTGTCATTAGTTAATCTGCACTGCTTGTATTTGTGTTGAGAAGACATCAGTCTGATACCCGCAGACAGCTGCTGGCTGGTGTTAGCTCCCCGCAGGTAGAGACAGACTGAATACAATAAAATCTGCACACTGTTCAGTCGACTTCCACAGTTTTACATCTCATAGTCAGAGATAATTTCTCATAAACAAACACAAACCGAGAGCTCAGATCTGCGTGCGGAGTCCTTTTTTCAGTCTGTTTCTCCCGCAGATCTGATCTCTAGTTCCCCTATGAGTCAGGACAGTCGGTGGGTCCACAGACTGATACTATTTACGTCACGGTTTATGGGACTGTCGTGACTCAAGGCAGCTAAAATAGCAGCTAGCATCTACGTTACTTTTAAACTCAAAATAAGGTTTTTGTGCACGTAGTAATAACTCGATTTCCACAAAGTCAACATTTTACACATCATGCTGCTCTAACTGAACCATTTGCAACAAGTGCACAGTGCACATGTACACTTTTTACTGAGTAAAGGTGCAAATGCAAAGATTGATCTCTGGATTTCAAGAATCGATTGTTGGTCATTCAAATAAGAATTGCAATTAATCGGAAAATCTATTTTTTTTATCCAGCCCAAAAGTTGAGAATATGGAAACTCCAAACACCTGAACCCAACAGGATGCAGGATAAAATGATGAGCTTAATGAGCTCTTTTATAAAATGAGTGCAGTGACTTTGTCATTTTGTTATTTTTGATCATCATGTCAGAATTCATACAGAAATCATCCAAATGTCACCACAACATTCAGACACATATTCATAAAAGACACTAATTCATAAAAATTTTTAAATACCTGCATTGATCTCTCTGTGTCCCTCTGTGTGTGTGTGTCACTGATTTGAACTGTATTAGTGAGAGAAGACACTGCTTTCTGACTTTTTGTTTTGTGCTTTTGGTGTGAGTGTTTGTGTTGGAGCAGGACAGATAGAGCAGAGCTCCTCACATTGTGAAAGTGTCTAAATTTAACAAATATTTAAATGTTCAGTGCTGGAAACCAACTTATTTAGACTTCTACAGGCTGCTTTGTGTTAGTTTCAGTTTAAATTGGACTTTAGATTAACTTATTTTGAATACGAGGACACATGGCTTTGTGTAATGATCTGTGCTTTCCTCCAGCTGCTCTGCTGTTACTTTCTCTGTCTGCAGTCTTTTATCCTGCACATGCTCATATGAAAAAGCTGACACATGACAGAGAAATCAGAGTTCTCCAGAAATCTACCTATGGAATCCAAGTTTCTCTAATCCCTGACCCTGATTATAGAAACCAGGTTTCTTGTTTGTTGTTGTGTAGATAAAAATCCATGTATAATCCAGTCATATGTGTTCAGGTTTTAAAGGTGTAGTTCAACGTTATTATCTCCTCATCAATGAGCTTTTCTCTAAAATGAGCAGAGTAACTTTATCATTGTGTTATTGTGGATCATCATAATGTCAGCCTTCTTCAGACATCATCCAAATGTCACCACAACATTCAGACACATATTCATGTCAACACTGATTCATGAAAAATACTTTAAACACTTGCAATGAGATCAGTGTGTGTGTGTGTGTGTGTGTGAGAGAGAGAGAGTGTGTGTATTGTGAAGGATCAATATCAATTATCAGACATTACTGTGTAAAAAAGATTAAATAATATAATAAAGAAATATTTCTCCTTCAGCTAGTAAACTTGATCAATTTAAAACAGATTTTAGTTGAGAGGATCTTCTCTATACAGATGTGACTCTTTACAAAAAATGATAAACATTAATTTACTTTAACAACTAACAGTGGACATTTTCTACAGTTTCTTTAAGAATCAGTCATCTTTACTGCAGATTAAACTTTGTACAGTCAAAAAAATATGGAAAAAAGAAAATGAACTTCATGGATGTAAGTTATATATTCACATAAATTAGGTTCAGTTGTTAAACATTAAGATCAACAATAATAACAGACAGCCAGTGAACTGACCCCAGAGTCTTCAGTCTACAGTGTGGACTCTCCAGAAAATTACACAGCAGCTTCATTCCTGAATCCTGGAGCTTGTTTTCAGTTAAGTCCAGCTCTCTCAGATGGGAGGGGTTGGACTTCAGAGCTGAGACCAGAGAAGCACATGTGATCTCTGACAACCTGCAGGACCTCAATCTGTGAACACACAGGGAAATAGGGGTATCATTTCTGTACCTAAAAGTACATTTGTCAAAAAAGTACACTGTAAGGTACGGAAATGGTCCTTAAGGTGGTTACTGTGGACCTTTTTTATTTTAAAGGTATGAAATCATTGCTGACAGAAAAGGGTACATAATTGTACTTTTAACAAGGTTAAACCAGTTCAAACCAGTTCATCACCCATTGTGTTCCAAGACATGAAATGGCGCGAGACAGTGAAAATGTTGATTAGTTTTCCTGCTTTGTCAAGCATGTCCACGGATGAACTAATGAAAAAAATAATTGAAGATGGAATATAAAATTATCAAAAAAGAGACAAGAAAATTCAGGAGTAAGTTACTGGACCTTAATGTTTCTTTTCATGCTACTGTTAGCTAGCTAGCTAACTTTAACAAGCCTAACTCAGGATACTGTAACTTAACATTAGCTAGCTACATTTATGGCTTGTTGCTAGATAGGCTACACTCTTTTTAGCTAGTTCAGAATGATTTGGTCTTTTAATCAAGTAACTTAAACTTTGTGAGAATACTTTTTATTTCAGAGTGATTTTTTTCATTATAATAATTTCATTTAAGTTGGTAACTGCAGTGTAGCAAAGTGGAAATGCTTCCACTTGCCATCACCATTATTCCCTGTCTTATTTTATTTTATTTTTTACAAAGTATTTTAACTGTTTCATTCGACATTATTTGCAATTCTACACTGGGACTTGATTTTCTGTATTTCTTAATTTTATGCATTGATGCTCCCTCATGGAGCCCATGCGGACTTGAGTAGTGCAACCAACTTACTGAATAGTGAAGCCAATGCAGAAGTGCCTTAAACCTGCATTCTTTCTAATGGCCAATGGCGAGGTCACTGGTGGCAAAAAGAAGTCTGATTGTTTAGAAGTCTATGAGAAAATGACCTACTTCTCTCTTGATTTATTACCTCAGTAAACACTTTCCTAATGAGTTTATGGTCTCAATTGCTAGTTTCAAGTCTTCTTCAATGCAGCATGATGTTCATTTTTTAAATTACAGTCCTGTTTAAAGTAAAATAGATGATAAAGTAGTGTATGCTTTAGGGTGTGGCTACATTGTGATTGACAAGTTGCTACCAGGGCAACAATGTTGATTAAGTAACATAATCATGATGTAACCCAAGATGTAGCTGCTGCTATTTCACAGTGTGTTTTCAGTTCATGAAGTTAATTGTAACATTTTAGTCGCCTAAAAAGGTCTTGTTCAGTGTTTGGTTGTGATAAAAGACCCTATAAGGAGTGTCTGTTTTTCCTACTGTACACTAGATCTCAAATTGTTCATGCAGTTCAGTGGACATTTTTATCCAAAGCACCTTAGTGTACCATGAGTGTGCAGACTTTTAGCGTGTATCTGTCTCTGTCCTTTTTCCATCATGAAATCAGACATCTTGAACTAAAAATCTGTTCATTACTTATTACATGACCTCCTTCTTCCTGTATTTGGTAGTTTTATAGGTATGTGTAATTAAAACATGTTATTGGTGGCAGTAATCATTCCTCCTGTCCATACTTGTCTCTTCCCAACATAGCTATTCTGTAGGAAATGAGTTCATAAGTTCAGCTGAAGCTTTGACAGTCTAGAAGACTCCCATTTCAGTTGTCTAACTCAAAGTTACAGACTATTAAGTACAAAATTCCCTCTTTACGAAGAAAACACTGAAGAAACACAAAGATACTTACTTAATATGTGTAACTCAGAAAACTGAAGTCTCATATTAGTTTAAGCTTTGGAAGTAATTTTTACACAGAACAAGACTGTGGATTTTGAATTCATAAAAAAATTCTACTGATTTATGCTCAGGCAAATCATGAAAATTTATGAACCAAATGTTGGAAACTTCAGTGAAGGATTTGAAGGATTGAATATATAGAAAAAACTACCAAAGCTACAGTCAGTGAACTGACCTCAGAGTCACCAGTCTACAGTTTAAATTCTCCAGTCCAGCACACAGAAGCTTCATTCTTGAAGCCTGCAGGTAGTTCTGGCTCAGATCCAGCTCTCTCAGATGGGAGGGGTTGGATTTCAGAGCTGAGCCCACAACTTCATATTGAGTCTCTGAGAGTCCACAGTCAGAAAGTCTGTCATGACACATATATTACAACTTTATACTTAATTCATGCATTCATTGATGAAACAGCTTGAATTCCTTATTTTGATTAACATTATTTTGATCTGCTGCTGTCAGGTTCACATACAAAAGCAGGAAAATATGATGACTGTTGACAAACACAAATGAAACAAATGGCTTGACAATATTAGACCTGTACATAATTAAATATTAATGTAATTAAATATTTAGATGGATCTGAAAAAAAATGATTCAACACCCAAACACAATTAACAAACCAATAAAGTTGAATTATTTTCAACATGATGTTATCAAAAAGATGTTATCAGGGTATTAAATTTATAAAATTGACCTTTAATGTGTGTAAGATCTTTAAAACAGTCTGAATTCTGCTATTCTGCTCTTATATATTCATCAGACCTCTGTGCATTTCCTGCTACTACTCATCTCTACACCAACAAAAGAGAGAACACCTGAGTTTCTTTCTGTGATAAAAAAAGATTATAAGAAAGACTTAAAAACAAGACTATGTAACACAACTTCCCTCTTTTAAATAAAGTTAATGAGAAATAGAAAGCACAGATTCTCAGTTCAACACACCACCAGTAGTTTATGGAGGCTAATGTTGGTTTATGTTAGATAACTTTAGATATTGTTGTATAACTGACACTACTGAATCAGTCTGCTGATTTGCTGATCCCCATGCTCATTATGAAATGGCTCAGAAACCATTAAGAAAAAAATGATGATGAAAGCAATTCTCCCTGACCTCAGAAATGGCCTTTGGAAAATCATACAGATCTTATTTTTAACTCTTAATCATAGTGATAAAAACAGTGTCTGTATGATTATATACTATTTGCAGAACCTACTCGTAATAATAACTTTACTACATTCACTGATAACTGTAAAATTCTGATACGCGTTGTGATAAAATACTGCTGTAATTAAACCTCAATCACAACCTCTAAAGTCCTTCATTTGTTTCACCAGGTTTGAATGATGCCTCTATCACCCAAAGAAAAATGAATAGAAGAAAAAACTTTAAAATCCAATAATTACCAGAAATAAATAGAATAAATGTGTTCATTAACTTAACAGCTATAAACACAACAAACTGAAAAATCAACATTACTTGTAATCACATTTGAAACAGCTCAAGCACATCTGTAATAACACATTATTTAGGCTATAAACAAATAGAGCACTATTTTAACAACAATAAGAATGTTATATTATGTATATTTGAAGAACTTAACTACAAATCTATACTGATTTATAATGCTAATCACATCTGGACTTACTGAGCCTTTCTGCAGTTCCTCACAGCTGGGATCAGTCTCAGTCGTCCTTCAGGTGATGCATTATACTTCCTCAGGTCCAACTCATCCAGACACTCCTCTGACATCTGCAGCATATAGCCCAGAGCTGAGCAGTGGGTCTCAGAAAGTTTCTTCTCTGATCTGTTCTCTGATTTAAGGAACTCTTGGATGTCCTGATGTACTGAGCGGTCATTCATCTCCATCAGACAGTGGAAGATGTTGATGCTTCTGTCAGGAGAGATTCTGTAGGTGTCCATCCACTTCAGGTTGTTGATGGCTCTTTGGATGATTTCTGGACTGTTCTCTGTCTGACCCAGCAGGCCTCCTAAGACACTCTGTTTGGACTTGAGAGAGAGGCCATGAAGGAAGCGAACAAACAGGTCTAGGTGGCCATTTTCACTTTCGAGAGATTTCTGCATGGCTCCCATTAGGAAGACATCCAGGGAGGACTTTCTGTAGTGTTTTCCCAGGAAGCCCTTCAGTACCTCAGTGTTGCTGTTGGTGTAACAGTGGTACATGTAGACTGCAGCCAGAAACTCCTGAACACTCAGATGAACAAAGCAGTAGACTGTTTTCTGGGAGATCACACTCTCTCTTTTTAAGATCTCTGTACAAAATCCTGACAACACCAAGGCGTCTGTGACATCAAGACCACACTGCTCCAGGTCTTCTTTGTAGAAAATGATATTTCCTTTCTCCAGATGTTCAAATGCCACCCTGCCCAGCTTCAGAAGAACTTCCCTGTCAGCCTCCATCAGCTCCTGTGGACTCATCTCATGTCCTTCATCATACTTCTTCCTCTTTGGCTGAACTTGTGGACTCGACTCATGTCTCTCATCATACTTGTGCTTCTTCATCTTTGTCAGAACCAGCAGGAAGTGTGAATACAGGTCAGTAAGGGTTTCAGGCAGTTCTCCTCCCTGGTCTGTAGTCAACATGTGCTCCACAACTGTAGCAATGATCCAGCAGAAGACTGGGATGTGACACATGATGTGGAGAATCCTAGATATCTTGATGTGTGAGATGATTCTGCTGGACAGTTCTTCATCACTGAATCTCTTCCTGAAATACTGCTCCTTCTGGGTGTCAGTGAAGCCTCGTACCTCTGTTACCCTGTCAACACATGTAGGAGGGATCTGATTGGCTGCTGCAGGTCGGGAAGTTATCCAGATGAGTGCCAAGGGAAGCAGATTCCCTTCAATGAGGTTTGTCAACAGCACGTTGACTGATGACTTTTGTGTGACATCAGACACAACTTCATTGTTCTCAAAATCCAGTTTAAGTCTGCTTTCATCCAGGCCGTCAAAGATAAACAAAACTTTACAGTCCTTAGAGTCGAGCTTCTCTGCTGTGACTTTCTGTAATGTTGGATGGAAATAATGGACCAGCATGAGAAGACTGTATTGGTTATCTTTGATCAAGTTCAGCTCCCTGAACGGAAGCAGAATCACAAGACTGACATCTTGGTTTTTTGAGCCCTCTGCCCAGTCCAGAGTGAACTTCTGCACTGAGAAGGTTTTTCCAACGCCAGCAACACCACTTGTCAGAATGACTCTGATGTATTTCTGTTGGTGAGGTAAGGCTTTAAAGATGTCGTGGCACTTGATTGGAGTGTCATGGGGGGTCTTCATCTTGGAAGCTGTCTCAAGCTGCCTAACTTCATGTTGAGTAGTAACCTCTTTACTCTTTCCCTCTGTGATGTAGAGCTCAGTGAAGATCCTGTTGAGGAGGGTTCTACTTCCTGATTCATCAGTTCCTTCAGTCACATGTTGACATCTCCTCCTCAGACGGATCTTATATATTTCTGAAACCTGCTGCAGACCATCATCTGCTGAAAGAGAAGAAAAATGTAGATTTGAACAACATGTTAACATGCACTTCCTTAACCAGGTTACTCAGAGAAACCAGGTCACATGGGTAATCACGGAATGTGTTAACATGCACAGTACTGGTTACTGTAAATCTGTGTGTACAAGCAACAAATCAGTGATCATATTTCTCCTCTACAATGACCTTATTCTCAAAGCATGCCTTTCTTATTTTGTCAGTATTATTGATGGAAGATGTTTGTTAGTCCTGACTTTTTATTCTGTTTTGCTTTGTGTGACTGAGTCAGAACCTTTCCTCACAGTGTGAATGTGTCTGAATTCAACAAATAGTATAATGCAAGTAAGTCAGTGGTGGAAATCAACTTATTTAGACTTCTAGAGGATACTGTGTGTTAGTTTATGTTTTAGTCGGACTTCAAATACAAGGATAAATCGTTCTGTGTAATGATCTCTCCTTTCATTCAGCTGCTCTACTTTCCCTATGTACAGTCTTTTGTTGAGTACATGTTAAGTGTACACATGGCAGAGAAAGGATCCACCTGGGGAAATAAAAATAATAAAACGATACATTTAATTTGTACCACATTTTTCATTCAGTGAAAATCAACGTTTCTGTAATTCACAACCCTGATTGCAGTAACCAATAACAGTTACTTTGTAGGACCACCCATCAGAATTATGTCACTGCCCACCTGACAAGAGTTCATTCATGTTTTTCACAGTTGCACCCACTATCAACAATAATCCAATGACGACCCCCCAAATTACCTGCACAGTGTGAAAGCAGCCTCCAGGAAGTACTGTATGTCTCAGACCAATGCCTGTTGGTCAGTGGAGGTGACATTACCAGATTTAATGTGGGCATCAGTTAGTGTTGTTTTGTCTGTGTCATTATATGAATCTTTAGTCTGATTTCATGTGTATCTGTTCCATTGCTTTTGAACCCCTGTAATTTAGGCACTATGTGTTAAAAGGGCTATATCTCCCACACAGTTCTTTCTATGTTGACGTAAACCTACACAAATTAAAACTGAGACTTTATGTAGTATCAATTATTTTATTTTAAATTGAATGTGCTGAAGCACAGAACCTGAAGAACTAAAAAAATGTCTAATTGTCCAAATACTTACTGTTTGGACTGAATCTAAAATTATGAAAAATATAAAGCCACAGGCTGTTTCTCTTCACATATCTGCTGTCTGGTGGTTATGTCATGTCTGTCTCCTCCTGTGACTGACCTTCTGCTCCTGAGCTGTTGTTTGGCAACTCCCTTACCAGATCATTCCTGATAACTGACAAACTAACTTTGTGCGGAAAAGGAAAACCAGGACCCTCTTCTAGAGCAAGCCCTGAGAGGGACCTGGAGGCCATACCAGCACCTATCTGGCCCAGTCAAACATGACCCAAAAAAGCAACATGGGGTTGCCGCCATGCTGGCTCACTGGGGTTCGTTGCATTGCTAGTTGGATACTGGACAGAGTCAAAGGCCTTAGTGTACAGATCCCAGACCACCTTTCCATTCACTTGAATGAGAAAGTGTGTCCAAACTTTTGACTGGTACTGTAGGTCTGCTGGTCTCATTGAACCATGACCTTTTACAAGTACTGGGTTGATTTCTAAATGTCTGGTGGCACAGTTCTGCCAGTAACACAGACACACAAACAAGCTGATGTATGTTTTTTTTTAATGTGATGTACTTATTTTGAGGATTTCAGAATTCAGAGTATTTATTGATTTTTAATTTTTATCCTGAGTACTTTTTTTTATCACAGTACTTATGAGATGTATGATGTGTAGTATTGTTGAATTATTTTGTACTGTACAGCAGGAGCTTTGTCCAAGGCAAATTTCCTTCTGGGACAATAAAGTTGTATTTTATTTATAGCCAAGTGTGAGGAAGCTGAGAGTCCAAGAGGCTGTAAAAAGTTAAATGATCTCTTCTGGGTCTGGAATTTCCCCAGTGAGGAATGTCAAGTATCTTGGGGTCTTGCTTCCCAGTAAGGGTAAGATGGAGTGAGACTAACAGATGACTGGTTGCAGTTAGCAACAAGGATGTGGCAGGTAAAAAAGGGGAACAGAGTTGTTGTGTGTTCATGTTGTGAGCCAGTTAACCAAATTTATTTTCGCTTGTGAATCATTAAAGAAATGATTTATCTTTATCCTGCCACTTTTTCTTTTTGATAAAGGTGGTGTACAATAAAGAATGACAAATCAATCTCTAACATTATTTCTACATATTTATGTTAACACATTACTATTAATAGAATACTGTAACTCATAACTCATGTAATCATTTATGGAATGCATGTGACTGCATTGTGCTTTTCAGATTACTTCCCCTAACTTACCTTTTAGTCCTGAGTAGGAGTTTTGTAAATGCTGCACCAGGTCATTCCTGCTGATCTTTTCCAAAACCCTCATGGTTACGTGTAGAGCTCCAGGATCCTGATATTTCTGTACGATTAGATCCACTGTGCGTGTCTTTTCTGCTTTCTCTAGTTGACCCACTGGGATGCCTTTAGAGCCGTCCAGGATGTCATCCTGCTCCAGGAACCACTTGAAATCCTTAAACTCTTCTTCTTTTAATTTTGCCAGAATTTTAAAGAGCTCCTCTTTAAGTTTCGCCATTATGGCCCACTGCTAAAAATAAGAGAAATTTTAAATAGGAAGGACATGTATTCAGTTCTCATCTCATGTCACTTTACCAGTATGACTTTTGTACATGTGCATGTTAAATGTAAATCGCATGATAATCCACACATTATCACATGAATTCTAGCTGAATACATGTACAGCCACGTTCCAAGTGTGAGGCTTTTGGTGTCTGTATTTCATATCAAATGAGTATATCTTATTTTTATTGTTGAACGGTTGGTGGGCAGTATCATGTTTTTATGAAGTGCTGCCCTCTGCTGGTATTACAGCACATTTAAGGATAAACTTTTAAATTTTCACATATCCTACCTTTACAGGAGTTCATGAATGGTCAGCTGATAATGTTGGACACTGGGGGGGGGCTGTCAACATTATGATTTGCTGCTACAGTTGTCGGTGATAAACACTCATATTGTTCATTTTTACAGCACATTTTTATACACAAAGGCAATTTAAAGTGCTTTACACAATGTATTGAAGTAGAGCATAATTATTGCCCCCTGTGCTCCCATTTCCGGGAGTCTGCTCGGATTCTTCTATTTGCTGACCCACAGGAAAGGAAGCAACTGTGGCTGCACCTCACAGCAAGTATTTTTGCTTTACAAATGAAATGTCTCTGAACAAGACATTGTTGAAGGATGCACCTTCTTACTACCTTTCTTGTAATGATCTTCAATTACACAATTTCTTGATGATCTATATATTTTTTTTTAACAATTTTATGTGCCCTTGCTCATAGTTGGCCCGACAAAGGATAACTACTTTCTAACTATCCAATCTCATCACTGTGACTCCTTCAGACATAGAATCTATAATATATCTGGCGTCATGAATACATAACTTAAGGACTCCACTGATTCAGCATTGCTTTCCTGTAACATTCATAATGGATAGTTTAAAAAACAGGATTGAAATCGATGCAGCAGAACCAGAGATATCATATTTTTTATTCCACACGTTCTTTCCTGTCAAAACCTGGTTTCTATATTACTCACAATGCAACACAACTCGATTCACTCGACTGTACAGATTTGGGTGTATTATGCTAGTAGAGACTAATGTAGCCTTGAGTTGCTAGCCTCCAGCAGAGATGAAAACCTACAGAGGTCTGGTAACCTCACTTCTTTCTAATTCCACACCCCCAGATGTTCACACTTAAAAGTTATATTGTATATTATATTATGGCTGATACATAAACGTGTAGCTGGTCATATGGAGATAATTTGAACTACTTTGTACACTGTTTTCATCTATATAAATGCATATTTTAAAAAATGATCATATAATCAAATTTGTAGGTAGAAATCTTAACATACAAAGTCAGTAATTACTCCAGCTGTCAGATACATTTAGTGCAGTAGAGAGTAAAATATTTACCTAAGAAATCTATTAGAGTAAAAGTTTAAAGTAGGAGAAAATGGTGACTCAAAATTGCCCTGAATTACAGTAAAGTAACCATAACTATTGAGTAAATCACTTCCAGTTTAATATGTACACATGGTTTTCATTCACACACAAAGACAGAAAGGAGGGAAGAGTTTCTCAACTTACTGAAACATATAAACCATCTCCTTGTTATCATGGCACCTTGGAAATAACTGAATCTGAGCTGCAACATTTCCAAAAACGTGTTTAGCACTCTTAAGCTATTCTTTCCTTGCTCATACAGACAGCCAAGTTTAAATTACTGTCTGTCCATTATGAAGATAAAAAGAAATATCTGCCAACATTTAAAAAATAGTTTCTCAGACATAAAATAAATGATCATGTCAGATGTGAACATTTTCAAAAACAGAGTTAAGCTTACTCTCTGTATTCTGTCTTATCTTACGTCTGTCAGTGCAGCAGCTCTTGTGTTGTGACGATGTCTAAAAAGATGTTATTATTCACTCAGTGAGACAACCTGCTTCAGTTAGAACTCCATCAATCATTAATCAACTCTGATTCTTCTACTTCATCGGTCCCTGTTACAGTAGGATGCCTTGATGCTAAACTCTGCTTGATCAGGCCTGTGTGTGCACAGGCTGCTGTTTCCTCATCACTTCACTGATGAAAGATGATAGTGAATGTTTCCTTGTATCAAAGTACACAGTCTGACTGGTCTGATGGCAGTTCCAAAGAAATCAGAGTTCACTGTGTCTACCATGGTGTGACATTTACTGTAAATCCACCATCTACAGTGAAGTAAGAAGCAGGCAATGTCCCAGTCCTGACTAATGATGCTGATAGTAAGTTATTTCTCTTTGAGCTCTTTGTGACACCAGAGAAGATCAATAAACTCAGCAGGTTCAGTCTGTGATTTTGATGATTGTATGAATAGTTTTCAGAACTCAACACCTTTTGGAGCATTTTCTGTTGTGCAAATAAGAAACAGTTATGGTGTTTGTGTCAGAACTGGGCCTTTTGTTTCTAACTGCTAATGCTGAACCCACCTTAATGCTTCCTTTTGTATCTATTGAGCTTCTAAATGTGTAAACACTGTGAATGAATATGACACACATCCTGAACATTTATATCCTGTAAATTCACAATTTGTTTGAAGAGTCTGATGCATGCTTGTGGTTTGACTATCATTTACAGACATTTTCATGAGTAACAACTTCACCTGCTAAATTAGGATCTGTTTACTTTCTTTAAAAGCAGTGTGAATTATCCAGCTAATAGAATTGGACAAAATGGCAAGAGCTAATTTGGGCGCCCCTGGTTCCTGGAGTAAAAATCCCATTAATTTTTCCCATTGACAATGTTACGTGACTCACAGTTTTAGCACTTCAACCTCTTGGATTGGCATGAAACTCTCTTGGTTAAATCATCAGTACAAAAGATGAACAACTGCATTAGAAAATATCTGGTTTACATGCAGTGCAACAGTGTAAAATACAATAAGCATTATGTGTATTTCCTTTTTAGGTACGTATTTACAGTGTTAATCATTGTCTGTAATAACTGTCATAATTGAATAAAACATATTAAAAGGACAATTATTGAGCTTTTTGAGTTTAATTAAAATGAATTATTTTTCATTTGGACATGAATTTCCATGCCACATTAGAATCTAACCACAACACAGAAAACGAAGTGAAGAGGTTTAAGGTGTTTCAGTGTTGTCCAGCAGAGAGCAGCATAGACCCGCCAACACTAAATACAGCACTGTCATTAGCTTTCATGAGGAGGTGCAGGGCACCTGTTTAGAAATGAAAATGGTGATTTGCTCTGAAAAAAATTAAAGAGAAAAGGCTAAATAATTGTCATTTTACCATTGATTTTCTTTTCATTATGACACAGTAAATACATACATAACTTTAGGGAGATACATATAATAATGTGTACTGTATTTCAACATATTTATTTCTTTGATTTGGTTTCATTTGGATATTTTAAATTGTTCGTACAGTACTGCAATATTTAGAAGTCTGATAAACCTTTAAAACTAAAAAATAGAAAACAGTCATTGTTCTGAGTGAAGATATGATCATAGTATACTTCTCAACCATGGCTGTATTACATAGGAGCTCTCATAATACATCCATGTTCCATCTTGACTTCCACACTTAATTATTGTCCTCCAGGCAAAACATTGCATGGATTAAATTACGTTTATTGGCTTTTCACTCACAAAGCTTTTATTGCACTTACAGTAATGTAATGAGTGTAGTTACTTGTCATCAACTCGACCTGGTTCACTGTCTCTCTTCTGCTTTACTCAGTGGAGCACACAAACACGGAGTGCTCAGCCCCGCCTACGGTGAAACAGAAGAGAGGAGAGAAACTCAGGGCGACCATAAATGACAGTAAAACGCAGTAGAGACTGTGTTTATTTATGTTATTTACCTAATTTATGTGCACTTGTTTCATTACAGCTCAGAGTGAGCATCTGTTACATTTTGCTGTCATTTATGGTCGCGCTGAGTTTCTTTGTGAGTGATCTGTGTTTGTGTGCTCCACTGAGTAAAGCAGAGGAGAGACAGTGAACCACGTGAAGCACTTGAGGTGATGACAACAACACATGTTACGTTAGTGTAAGTGTAATAAAAGCTTTGTGAGTAAAAAGTCAATAACTGTAATTTATTAATGTAGTCTGCATCAAAACACCAAATGAGGGAATATCTTTTTGAAGAATGGTGTTTGTCCCCCCAGAAGAGTTCCAGAGACGGTAGAATCAATGCCAAGGCTGAGGAATACCATTCTTCAAAAAGATATTCCCTTCCCTGTTTTGATGATGGTAGTGGAGAGCACTGTGTACACGTCAGTCCAAAATCTCACATAGGTGTTCAATTGGGTTGAGATCTAGTGAAGAACTGAGAAGGCCATAGTATATGATTCACATCATTTTCATACTCATCAAACCATTCAGTGACCCCTGGTGCCCTGTACATTGTCATCCTGGAAGAGACCACTCCCATCAGGATAGAAATGTTTCATCACAGGATAAAAGTGATCACTCAGAACAACTTTGTATTGATTTGCAGTGACTCTTCCCTCTAAGGGGACAAGTGGACGAAAACAATGCCAGCAAAATGCCCCAGTAAGTCTCTAAATGTGTAAAAACCAAAACAATTAGTTAAAATTAGACTTGAAACACTCTAAAAGGCTCATTGCAGCTGCAGAGTCTGATAATAATTTACTGTAGGTTCATCACTACATGCAACCCTTTTCACATCACATGTACAATACTCATCTGATCCTTTAGTAATATAAAAATATAAATTATACAGATATGGATTTAATTTTATTATGATTATTTCATCTCATACCTTCTCACCAGTGCAACTGTTCAAGACCCCCATGGTAAATGCAACTCAAATCATCTGCAACTTTGTTAGACAGACGACTGAAGCTCGAGGATTTTCTGTTGTTTTGATATTTTCCAAAATAGTTTAATACTTTTTTCCTGCCATTAAAAAATGCATCATGAAGTCTCTCCTTCTCTAAAAATAAGTCTTAACTTACAACATTTAATTTTAGCCTGAGTATACTTAAAACTATAGGAACATACTCATTTATTTACCATTTACATTTTATAATAATAATTTCAAATAAACTTCACAAGGGATGAACAGCAAGGATTGGTCAAACAAGACTGGCAAAAGTAATCTTACCAAATTCAACCTCACCAAAGTGCAGAGACAAAGATAATTACATATACAATTTCAACCACCAATATCGAGGGATTTTATACTTGACTACAGATAAATGTGTTTTTTAATTTATATTTAATAAAACTCACCAAGCAGGATTCAGCGTTCAGATTCAGGATTCAGAGAAGATGAATGATACAGTTAAATTATTCCATCTTACACTTCAACTAAAAGTTATCCTTGAGTTTCCAGATTAAGTCTATGATCTTCAGTCAAGCAAAGGTAGATGCTGTTTTGACCTCAGCTTGCTCTTCTTCCTGTTGAATTTCCAGTCCCTCCCTTGTAGAGCTTACTTGAATCTTTCACAAATCACCACTTCTTGTCATCTTTCAGTTTTGTAAATGCTTACATCTCATCCTTGATAGGTCAAAAAGTCAGCTACAGCTTCACCGTAAAAACCACTGATGCTACGGATGTGGAGAGAAAGATCTGACTTTCCTTTTGCAGAGTGAAACTTTCTCATGAGAATTTTTGCAGGTGTTAACAACAAATGAAGAAATATGTAGTACATGTTGTACTTCCTTCCTCTGTCAACTTATCTTTATTGTTAGGGGCCTATATTTCCGTAAAAGCAAGGGCAAACATTACTTGTATTATGATTCTCATCTGAGAGGTGGAAGGGTGAGACATGCACAAAGTTAACAGACAGATAAATCCAAAGACTGAGGCTTGACACATATTATACAATGATTTGTTTGAATATAGAGCAAATTTGACTGTACAAGCAACAATCAAAGTTAACAAACATATAATTTAGATGTAAATTATGAAGAGTTTGATTCTCTAAGAACTCTAAAAGCTTCTAGCTCATAAGGACTGTATGAGCGATAAACAGAAGTACAGAAATCACTTGTGTAAAATAATCAAAACTGTTCTAAACTTTGGCAGAAAATTGTGTTCATGTAAAATCACATCATGTTTAATCACAATGAGTCCAAAACCTGAGGGGTGTTCCATCAAGCTGGCTAAAGGAAAAGTCTGGCTTATTTCGATAAGCCTTGCTAATTTAAGTGAGAGTTCCGTTCCGTCACTGCAGCTTATATGATTCACTGCTAGGAAACAGACTCCCAAAAGATGGTTCTGTCAAGTGTCTTTTCACACTTGCATCACTTGTCTGTGTTTGGACAATACAGTGGTACAGTGGTAACTGCTAATAGTAAAAAAAAAAGGTCAGCTACAGTGCACTGTGAAAACCACATGACTGATGCTACGGATGTGCAGAGAAAGATCTGACTTCCCTTTTGCAGAGTGAAACATTGTCATGAAAGTTTTGCAAGTGTTTACTGCAAATGAAGAAATGTTTAGTACACGTTGCACTTCCTGCCTCTGTCACCTTATCATTATTGTTAGGGGCCTTTATTTCCCATAAAAGCAAAGGCAAACTTTATTTGTATTATGATTCTGGTTTGAGAGGCAAGAGTGGAACATGCACAAAGTTAACAGACAGATGAATCCACAGACTGAGACTGGACGCACATTATACAATGATTTGTTGGAATATAGAGCAAATTTGACTACATAAGCAACAATCAAAGTTTAACAAACATATAATTTAGATGCAAATTATGAGGAGTTGGGTACTCTAAACTCTAAAAGCTTCTCACTCATAAGGATTGTAAGAGCGAAAAACAGAAGTACAGAAATCTCATGTGTAAAATAATCAAAACTGTTCTAAACTTTTGTTCTAAAATTATGTCCATGTAAAATCATGTCAATCGTAACTGAGAAACTTTGTTGTTAGGGCCTTTCAAGCCCACTTTGATTTGTATCTCCTCCTACATAATGCTGCCAAGATGATTTGTATGCCAAGTTGTGCACAATTCTGATCAACAGCACATAAGCTCATTATGATGACATGTACAGTGTATGAGTTATTTACAGCAATGCACTAAATGTCAATGCAGACATGTTTGACATCTACAAATCAATTGGATCTCATGTGATTATAAAGTCATTCAAAAAATGATGCCAATCAGCATCAGTCCTTACTAGGGCATTCACGACTGCTGCATTTTAGTAGTCATCAACTACTCCCAAACAGTAATCGAGTGGTTGATTCATCATGGGACAGATAACATTTTTTTTTCACAAAATAACAATGATAAATTCTCATCAAAAAGATCTAAAATACAACCAGTAAAGACTTAACCAATGTAACTGGGACCAACCTGGGGGAAGGTGAAATAAATAAATAATTGAATAAATAGTCCTTGATTGGCTCTGAGAGGCTGTTTACAAATGAGCCGTGATGGACAGAATGTTTACTCGCACTGAGTCCAAAACCTGAGGTGTATTCCAGAAAGTTAGTTAAGTGAAAACTGAGTTTGTTAACCATGAGATGAGGGAAACTCAATCAATCAAACATTATTTGTATAGCACCTTCAGTGCAATTCAGCTTTATCATTTTAAATAATACGTTAAGTTGTAAATCAAAAGCAAAGTCTTAGTTATATTCAATGTGAAATAAAGAATGATGGATACCATATACTTTCGTCAGTTTCAACTTAATACAGAGAAAATTGAGGTTTTCTTTTAAAAGGTGGAAGGGTACCAATATTTTCGGTCATGTCTGCATATATATATATGTACACACACACACACACACACACACACACACACACACACACACACACATATAAATATATAATATACAATATGTAAAAGTTGTCTTGTCTTTTCAGATAAAGATGCATCAACATCATCAACAACAACAACAGCAACAACAGTGCAACAAAGTATGTGTCCTGTCAAAACTTTGAACTCTACATTGTCCCACAATACAGAAATAGTAACTGAGCCACAGAAAGAGAAACTGGACTTTCATACATGAAGCATTTTGGTAAACGGGCAGACATATGTAATGTTGCTGACAAAAGTTAACTAAACCTGGTTTTGCTGTAACAATGACATATTTAATATTATGTTCCACTACAGCACTGTCTGTAAGCTGTGTAGCACATTTCCAGCCAGCTAAGATGATTATTGTTGGTCTGACATCAGCCATCTTGTTAAATTACTATACAATACCACTTTAAAGTGTTTTCAGTGATGCTGTGGAGCACATACTTTCATACTCTCTACACAAACTCCACTGCGTGTTGACTTTTATGTTGCTTTAACCCTGCTTGAGATCTCTTGCATGTACTGTAACCCCATAAAATACATTTTCAACAACCAGTCAGTTCCTGCCAAAAACATACACATGGTTGGTTTAAACAGTTTGATATTTGCTGGAGTTAGCTTAGTTATTTTCATTATTCATTGATCTACAGAATGTACAAATTAAAACATTGAATCAGAGTTATGAGTGTGCACTTCTCCTTTGTTTACAACTTAGACATTACAAACACACACAAAGCCACTTTGGTCTGTCTCTTGCTTGAATATGCAGATGTATAGATTATGATAAACTTAAAAAAGTGACAGATTTCAGCTTTGAATGCTAAAGATACCATTTGCATTTCAAGATCCATATAGTACTCTACATCATAGCAGAATCACAGCTGATGGCCTCCACATGTCTATATCGAATCTTTGGCTGTCTGTGTCAACCTGTCCTTGAAGATAGGTTGCAGTGGTTTCTCACGGATGTCATGGAAGGTTTTGGTTTTGCAGGATGTACAAATGTAGGCTGCAGTCGATGTCACATTCTGCAAAGCATATCTAACAAGTAAGAATATCAGACAGTATTACAAGCTGTACAAAAATTTGTACTTAAAAAAAACAAAAGAAAATGGTAGTTTTAAGTTTTTACTACTTCATCAAAGTTGCAAGAAATTCACCAGGCAGTGTTCAAATCTACAGTATGTCTTGTGTTACAATGAGTTTGAATAGCGACAGAACAACAAACACCTGACTTGACTGAGCTTAAAATCACAATATTTATATAATAATAATCAGGTCTTTTTGATAGCGTATTTTGATAGCTTATTAAATAAAACATCAACCAACAATAACCAATATTGAATTCTTTGCCATATTAACTTGTAGACAAACATTCTGAAGGTTTCTTGTCAAGAAATTGATGTTGTCACTTCTGCAAAACTAAACTAGCTTTTCTGTGGTGTTGTGTGACAGAACAACATTCTTACCTGCTGATAGTGGTTAGATACTGGTGTCTCTCAATGTGGCAGATGAAGGAATCTGTTCAGCACAGATGATCAGATGTGATCAGATGACAGCAGACAAACACATGTTGTACAAATGAGATCTTTGCCATCAGATCTCACCAGTAAAGATTTTTTTTCTTTTTCTTTTTTGCCTTGTATTCCTCAGTCTGTTTTGCCTTCATCTACAGGTTTACTTATATTTTTACATTAATATACAGTGTCCTATACCATTGTCTATCTGCAAAATATGACAACTATTAATATCTATATCATCAATACATACATTATGTACTGTCATGCCATGTTGATAATTATTATTGTTATTATTATACACATATTCACCTGTTGAGCAAACATGACACATAAAATACAAAGAAACGGAATATGTATGTTTACTGTACATATAATCGTACATTAGGCGTCACTTTAATGTCTGACATTAATAACACAAACGCAATGACAACATCACTGCTGACTATAGTTAATGCAGGTCAATTTGGTGCTAGAAATTCAGATTAACTTAGTTTACACTGAACACACCTCATTGGCTGCTTGTTACAGAAAAGAGGAAAACGGATTTCTTCTCTAAACCTGACCCCTCTTAAGTGCATCATATCGTGTCATTATCTTGTAGCTTATGTGGGATAAAGATGCATAACTTTTTCACAACTTTACAACTAACTTAAACTACTTGGAGGTGTGTTACATGACAGTATCTACCCACTTTGCAAAGGATGTGCAATGACAATTATAGTCCCTGAACATTAGTTCCACGCTACTGAGTTCCATCATCTACAGTCACTTTAACACTAAAGTGACTTTAACACTACACTATTGACACTAACATATACTAATATAAATTCTCTGTCAGCTACACTCAGAAATAAAATGAGGTACTAGGTATATTATAGGAAACAAAACAGGCATATTTTTTTGCATTTTATGAAGGATGTGTGTCATGTGTGGACTATGTCTTGGATTGCTTTTTTCTACTTAGTGTGTATGTATCTTTTATTGTGTATGTTAAGTATTTGGCATTTGGATCTTAATTCTTCTCTATTTTTTGACATTCTATACACAACATGATTAATAGAAACATCTCTAACTAGATTTACTGTCCTCTCCCCACATTTTTTAAAATGTCTTCTTTCATGTATTTATTTCTCCTTGTTGTGAGTGTTCAGTCTGTATGGATTGCTGTTTTCTTGTATCGTCACTTGATGGTGCTGTGTCCTTGTTTTTATATTGCGTTTGATCTCAGAATTAAAGTTAAGGAATAAAGAAAACACAAACAATCTAAAGTTAGAAAATTCCCTGGAAAGAACCAAGTACATTAGCACTAAAAGGTCACATAAAGACTGTGTTCAGTTGGTACACTTCCAATTAATGAATTCCAGTTGCTAAGCTAGCATAAGCTTAAGACTCATGCATAAGCAGAAGTCTTTTAGTCAGCACTGTTTTGTCTACGGAAAAACATACAATTCAACATATATGAGAATAAAGTTTCCAATAATTAATGATGGCTGATTAAATATTAACTCAGGTGTAAATGGAAATCTACAAATAGCACCAAACTACACAGACAATTCTTTCCTGGAAACTTTGAATAAATTAATAAGAACTTATAAGGACCTTTAAAATAAAGTGTGACAAAAACGCAAATGGCGTGTCCTGGTGGTCCAGTGGTTAGGCAAAAAAATCTAACAGATCCACAGATATCCAAAACAAAGGACACAGGTTCAATCAAATATGGCTCATTTATAAACAAAGACAGAAAAAATAACTAAAAAAATAGATGTTATGCATGAAGCTGAAGCTTGACACAGGATAAAAATGCTGCAAGTTAATTTATTTCCAAAGATGTTAAAATTTGGTCTTTGTTTGCCACCACCACCACCATCATCTCACCACCCTCCCTTCAGAAGTGTATAAAACTTCTCAAAACCAACATTACAGAATGCTTTACACAAAACTAACACAAACATACAGGAAGAAAATAAAACAGTAAAACAGACATAAGATTCAAATTTTAGATGTACAGCATATAAAACAAAAATAATTGGTACATCAGTGGATAAAAATTAGTTTTAAGAAGTGATATAAAGGAAGATAATGACTTATCAGACTGAGCTCCTCAAACCGATTGATCCAGAATCCTGACAGCAAAGACCAGGGCCCATATTTATCTGTGCTGATAATCAGCACTAATTCATTTCCTGCCACTCAGTGTGAAGTTATAGAAAAACAAGCTGCATTCATGCAAATCATGGCTTTATTTATTTAATGATTCATTAGTTTTAAACTACTGATGGTAGAGATATATTTAAAAGACCTGTAAGGACACAGAAGTCAACAGGAGGTTTAGCTGGACATGAGTTGGACAGTGGAGAAGATACATTTTTTAATCAAATCAATCATTAATCAAATCATTAAGTTTTTAATGAAGTTGTGCACACAGTCTGTTTGCATCATTATTGCTGTGTGCAGTGTTGTACAATACATGCAAGATGCTTGTTAAATATCATGAGATATAAACCAGTCATTTTTTTTTTTTTTTGCATATCATCATCATCATCGTCATCAACCACTATTTAAACAGGGAGGGCCATTGAGAACAAGCTCTCTTTTACATGGACACCCTGAGTAAAGTACATAAAAGTACACGAAACAATAAAGGTACATATCAACAAACAATAAAAGCTCACAAAAATGACAGTATCAACAGATTATAAACCAAAAAGGCCAAAGACATCAACATAAGGAACAACATCAATTTAAAAAAACTGCACTCACACTGCTCTATGTCAGTCAGAAGAGATTAAAATTGATTAAAAGGGATTAGCCTGTCTAATTTTACAAGCTTCTGCAGATTGTTCCTCTTGTATAGAGCATCGTACTTAAAAGCCAGTTTCACAATCTCAGTACTAACATGATGATTTTCGAGGACTAGGTGCATTTTTCTTGGGACCTAGTGCAGTGTGACAATGATCTATAGTTAAAAAGACATAAAAAAGCATATAAAAGCTAAATACCCATACCTTTAATATTTATAGACAGAGCAACTTTGAAATGTAATCTGGAGCCATGAAGAGCCTTTAAATGTAATCGATCAAATCTTTCAAGTCAATCCTAAAACAATCAGGTAACCAGTGATGTGATTTTCCTGGTTTTAGTTAAAAGGATAAACAGGACTGGACGAGCTGCTGATCATCAAAACTGGAATCAAAAAATACGAAGTTTTTCACTACAGGCTTGATGTTGTTATCAACAAAACCAAGATAGGATTTGACCTGTGCATGCAGGTTTTCTGGACCAATGATAAATTCATGTGTTCTCCACATGATGTTTCTACAGAACATCATTTAAATAAATACAGAGTGTCCTCACAATGTTACACTTTATCATAATGGGGGAAATACAGCTGTGCAACAGTGACGATTCTGTCAGAACCGACAATGATGGAAGTCATGAATCAAACTTTGATCTGGCTTAATGCACGTCGTAAAGATAATGAGCATGACAAGGGTCCTCAGTTACAGCCCACTAAAACTTTTATTTGAACACAATCATGTCAGTTGCATAATGAAGGATATCTCAACTTCATTACAACAGGTCAAATATTTTATGTGGTTATTTTTTATTTAGGCTACTTCAAATAACAGCAGAGCTACAGCCTGATATTTGAGAGAGGAGGATGCACCTTAACAATATTTGTTTACATTGTTAAAACAGCGATGTTTCACTGTCTCCCAGGAGTAATCCATCTCCTGCTGAAAGCTAAAATAAAATTCTCTTCAGCTTCATAAATTAGTTTTAGTCCTTGTTAACTCTCAGTGCGATTCCGAGATGCTTGATAAATAGGGGCCCAGGGTCAGAGTCTGACTTATAACACCTGTTTTTTCATCTTTTCTGCATCAAATAGGTCATGTATATCAAATTTCTAAAGTGCTGACTTCAACAAAATTCAGAGATAACTGTTCAGTTTGTAGACAGCTAAGAGACTTAAGTGAAGAAGACGAAATCTAGATCCAGACTCCGGTCCAGATGGATCATCAGGGTACAACTGATCCTCTCTCAACACAACTGGATGTTCACTCACACTCTTAAAGAAACTCCCATCTGATGAGAGAAGAAGAAACAACAGAGGTCATAAATCAGTGTTTAGTGAGACTCACTTCATCAGCTGTCAGTCAGTGATGCAGCACATCCAGTAAAAAGAGCAGCAGGGACATCAGTCCTGTTTAGACCAGAAGTGGAACAGCTGTGCAGCGTAGCAAGCTTCCTTTCAGCTCTCATGTTAACGTATTGGAGTGAACACACTGAGCTCCAAGCTCACAGACCTGCAGAGACGTTTGCTATCAAGCCTGTGTACTTTGCAGATTTTACTGAAGTACACAGAGGAAATAAACTGCTGAGAGTCATGAACACATCATTACCGCAGGAATAGAGACATTCACTCATCAGTTTACTGATACATGTGAACTTTTATAAAAGTTTAAAAGCTACAGAGTCTGTGGCATTTGAAGACCTTTCTTGCTGTTTAATCATCACATGACAATCAGTCAGAGCTCTCAGCTAAACACCTGCTGTGATTCCTAGTCTTCAGCAGAGGTTCTAGTCTGTATAAAGACCACATGGTTACTAAACATAATAATGGTTCTGTGAAATCAGAGCCATAGATTTGAAGGCTTCAGTCAGACTGATCTTAGAGCTCTGACAAAGATGAACTGATCAATTCTTTAGTGTTGAAATGAGAGAATAAACACTTTCAGATCAAACTTGATGGTACGATAGTTTGATGATGAGGACCACTGTCTCTCTATATATTGTAAGGCTGTCAACTGTAATCCAGCTTTATTTCCTGCGGGCATGAACGCAACAACAACATATCAACTCAAACACATGATCACAACAAGTTTCCGGCTGATCTCATTGGCTGACTGTTCTCTCTCTCTCTCTCTCTCTCTCTCTCTCTCTCTCTATCTCTCTGTCTTTCTGTCCAATCCTGAAGCCTGTCACCATTCTCCTCTCAGAGCTTCACTGAGAGAAGCAGCCACTGAGAAGGTTGGAGGTTCACCAGGCAATACTGGACCTTTGCTTTGATACTAACTGTGTTTAGTACAATATGGCTGAAACCAGCATGGACTGACTCCAACTCTCTACTGACCTCAGATACTTCAGTCTATAGTGTGGACTCTCCTTAAGATCAGACAGCAGCTTCATGTCTGAGTCTCGCAGGTTGTTTCCAATCAGATCCAGCTCTGTCAGATGGGAGGGGTTGGACTTCAGAGCTGAGGCAAGAGAAGCACAGCTGATCCCTGACAAACTGCAGTACCTCAATCTGAATAAAGAATAAATAATGTCACTTTAAAAGACAAGGTTCTCTTTGAAATCCTTCAGTGTCTCATAATGTGCTCAGAGCTGAAGAAGGTTTAGAATGTAGAAGTTTAGAAAATGGAAAATCCAAACACCTGAACCCAACAGGATGCGGGTCCAAAACTGTCGAATACAAACAGTGAAAATTAGTTCTCATTAATATTAATGACAACATGCTGCTACTTCAATAAAGACATAGTAACTTCAGCTCTTAAAATGTGCAGCTCCACCACTGACTCCATCTATACAAACTCATGTTGTGCAGCCAAACACAAGAAAAAGTGTAAAACGACTAAAACATGACATATCTATAGTTTTTAGGCCAACATGAGCAGAAGAGTTGAGCAAGAACAATAACAGACCTGTGTCACTTGTGCTGATGAGCTTCATCATTATGCACATTTAAAAAACATAATTCCTATCCCATAAAGCAACACATGGATTGTCAGTACCTGCTGTTTCAACTTTATCACTTTGAGCACAGACAGCAGAAACTGAGAGTCTGTTCATTACTTAATCTGCACTGTTTGTATTTGTGTACAAATCATCAGTCTCACGGTTGCACATCTTGTAAACAGAGATAATATCTTGTTAACAACAACAAACAAGAGCTCTGATCGGTGTGTGGAGTCTTTTTTCAGTCTGTTTCTCCTGTAGATGTGATCTCTAGATCCCCTATGAGACAGCCAGAGTTAGCTGACCATCCTGAGTCATGGCAGCCCTCTAAATTGCAGCGGGTCCACAGACTGAAAGTATTTACATCATGGTTTACAGGACTGTCATAACTCAAGGTAGCTAATATAACAACTAGCATGTACATTACTTTTAAACTCAAATTAAGATTTCCACTAAGTAGACATTTTACACATGCTGTTCTAACAGAACCATTTACAACAAGTAACCACTGCATACACACAGTACAGTACACATGTACACATGTTTACTGAGTAAAGGCACAAAATGCAAAGATTGATCTCTGGATTTAAATAATTGATTATTGATCATTCAAATAATCACAATTAATTGGAAAATCTATTATTTTGTCCAGACCTAAAGTTTATAAGATGGAAACTCAAACAACTGAACCCAACAGGATGCAGATTAAAAACTTAAAAACTAAAAACTAATAGAAAACAGTGTAAGAGGGTCAGAGTGAATTATTAACTGTAGGATTTTTCTTGTTATATAAAGGTTTTAAATGTACAGCCCAACATTGCTCTGACACAGTCAGTGGACTAAACCACTGAAGAAGAAAAGAGATTTTCCCATTAAGATACAGGACACACTTAGGATCAGCATAATATCAGCTTTATGTCTGCAGTTTAATGTCACTACAAATTTCATATCATTGATCTCAGCTCTGAAGTAAAAAATGGTGTCTGACCTTAGAGTCTCCAGTCTACAGTGTGGACTCTCCAGAAAATCACACAGCTGCTTCATTCCTGAATTCTGAAGCTCATTTTTACTCAGCTGCAGCTCTCTCAGATGGGAGGGGTTGGACTTCAGAGCTGAGGCCAGAGAAGCACAGTTGATCTCTGTTAAACTGCAGCCACTCAATCTGAATAAAGAATAAACAATGTAGATAAAAATATATTTATAATCCAATCAGATGTGTAGTTCTACATTACTATGTCCTAATCAAGGAGCTTTTCTCTAAAATAAGTAGAGTGCCTTTGTTGTTGTGTTATTGTGGATCATCATAATGTCAGCCTTTTACAGACATCATCCAAATGTCATCACAACATTCAGACATATATTCATGTCAACACCGATCCATAACAAAGTACTTTCAACACCTGTATTGATCTTCCTGTGTCCCTGTATGTGTGTGTCCTGAAGTATCGATAACAATGATCGGACATTATTCACATTAAAAGAATATAATAAAGAAATTTTTCTCTTTCAGCAAGTAAACTTGATCAATTTAAAACAGATATTAGTCGTGAGGATCTTATGTATACAAATGTGACTCTTTTCCAAAAATTATAAACATCATAGTACTTTAACAACTAACAGTGGACATTTTCTAAAGTTTCTTTAAGAATCAGCCATCTGTTATAGCTACAGACTAAACTTTGTACAGTAAAAAAATAAATAAATATGGAAAAAAGAAAATGAACATCATAGATGTAAGTTATGTGTGTACATAAATCAGGTTCAATTGTTAAACATTAAGATCAACATAGTAACAGACAGGCAATGAACTGACCTCAAAGTCTTCAGTCTACAGTGTGGATTCTTCAGAAAATCACACAGCAGCTTCACTCCTGAATTCTGAAGCTCATTGTCACTTAGCTGCAGCTCTGTCAGATGGGAGGGGTTGGACTTCAGAGCTGAGGCCAGAGAAGCACAGCTAATCTCTGACAACCTGCAGTCCCACAATCTGAATAAAGAATAAATTATGTAGATAAAAATACATTTATAATCCAGTCAAATGTGTTCAGGTTTTAAATTTGTAGTTCAACATTACTATGTCCTTATCAATGAGCTTTTATCTAAAAAGTCATAGTCATAGTGTGTCATAGTATTATTGTGGATCATCATAATGTCAGCCTTCTACAGACATCATCAAAATGCCACCACAACATTCAGACACATATTCATGTCAACGCTGATTCATAAAATGCTGCTGAATTCGGTCAAGTCTGTAATTAGAGGATCAATATGAAATCAGACATATTGGATTAAAAACCTGTTCATTATTTATTACATGACCTCCTTCTTCCTGTATTTAGTGGTTTAGTAGGTATGTATAATTAAAACTTGTTATTGGTGGTAGTAATGATTACTGCTGTCCATACTGACTGTGAAGTGGTCTCTTCCTGACACAGCCACACTGTGTGAAATGAGTTCATAAGTAGATAGATCAAAAGGAAATAAAGGAAGTCAGTGATTTTAAATTTTTAGGTGTCATTTTGGATTCCCATCTCAAATTTGATAAGCATGTTAAAAAGCTATGCAAGACAGTAAAGACAAATCTGAACTGTTTTAGAATAATAAGACATTACATACCCCTTAAGTCAGCTCAACTGTTTATGTATGCCATGATATTTTCACATTTATCCTATTGTGTTACTCTATGGAGTCAGGCTTCACAGTCAACTGTCAAACCTGTTACATTACTATACAAACAAGCACTGAAAATAATGGATCAAAAAGAAATGAAATTGCACCGTTATATAATTCTGAAAAAGTACAAGTTGCTTAGCTTTGTCAAGTTTTCTTTTTTAAAACTGATTTTTAAATGCCTGAATAATCTCACCCCTACTGTACTTTGCTCATATGTATCAAAAATAAACACCAATAGAATCACCACAAGGGGATCAGCAAATGGCAACTGCAGGGTGGCACAGCACAAAACTACTTTCGGTCAGTCATCTTTTTCAGTAAAAGGGATACATCTTTGGAATGCCCTACCAACAGAAATAAAAGTACAAACTGATCTGGAAACATTTAATGAAACACTGGCTGAAACAAAACCAATCCTGCCATCATTGAGCAATGATCATGCACTTGTGTATGCACACATGCACACATGCACAAGGAAAATGTATACACAGGTAGAGGAACAGATAAATACAGATAAACATACATGCATACTGATACAGACTATGCATGAATGTACATGGACACATGCACCTATAAATATTATGCACACAAACACATCATAGTCATGAATTAGGGAACATACACATGTGCACACATATACAACAAATGTAAATTGATTGTTATGTGATGTAAATACTGTTGTTATTGAGAATGTCATTATTTATTATGAGCTCTATTTAACTAATGTATTTCTGGTAATGATATGTTATGACTGTCTTTAAGTAGAAAAGCCTAACCAGGGACAGGTGTCACATATTAGACTTGGCTAGAAATCCTATATGCAATACATCTGTTTCATGTTACTTTAACCTGTTACAATGTTGTTGTTTTTTGCATCGTCCCTAACAAATAAACTAAAAAAAAGTTCAGCTGAAGCTAATATAAGGCTTTGACAGTGTGGTAGACTCCCACTTAATTTGTCTAACTCAAAGTTACAGACTAGTACAAAATTCTGTCTTTGAGTTATGATCCCTCCACTGCAGCTCAGTAAGGAAACACTGAAGAAACACAGACACTTACTTGATATGTAGAACTCAGACTGCTGAAGTCTCATATTAGTTTAAACTTCGGAAGTCAGTTTTAGACAGAACAAGACTATGTATTTTAAATTCCTGAAAACATTTAATTCTACAGATTTGTGCTCAGGCAAATCTTGAAAATTTATGAACCAAACATCTGACACTTCAGTGAAGGATTTGAATTGAATAAATAGAAAAAACTACCAAAGATACAGCCAGTGAACTGACCTCAGAGTCTCCAGTCTACAGTTTTGACTTTCCAGTCCAGCTGACAGCAGATTCACTCCAGAATCATACAGGTTGTTTCCACTCAAATCCAGCTGTCTCAGATGGGAGGGGTTGGACTTCAGAGCTGAGGCCACAACCTTACAGTGAGTCTCTGAGAGTCCACATTGAGAAAGCCTGATATGAAACATATTGCAACATATGTAATCATGAAAGAGGACACTTCATATTTACTTCATGCATTGGATGATGAAACAGTTTGACATTCCCTATTTAGATTAACATTTGCTCTTCACATCAGTTGTTCACCTAATCTATTTTTTTGATTTTTTAAGGGGGGGGGGGGGGGGCTGTTATTCCTTTAACAGAAATAACAGGAAACAAAGGGGGAGGGCTGTTATTCCTGTAACAGAAATAACAGGAAACAAAAGGAAAGAGTAAGAAAGACAGAGAATGACATGCAACAAAGGTCAACCACCAGATTGCAGACATAGCCTACTGAATCTTAACCAGTAGACTACCAGAACACTCCCAGGTCAACTAATCTAATCTCGCTGAATGGGACAATAATTCTCATCATTCTCTCATACCTGCAGACTTTTAATCTTTGTTTTTCTTTAATCTTGCAGATGAAAATGGAGTTAAATTGAGGCTTCCATACTGTGCAAAGTCTGTCTGTGTGATCTGATCCCATGTTTGTCTCCACAAAGTTAGCATCAGGCCATCTTGATTAGAAAAACATTTTTACTGTCCACCATTTTCAATTTGACTCCAGGATATTTTTACTCAGTTCAACTCAGTGAACAGTTACAGTTGAGAAAGGTCATCTCTCTTTGCTATGTGCTGCTGTCAGGTTCACATCCATAAGTGGGAAAATTTAGTGACTGTTGACAGACAGACATGAAACAAATTGCTTCACAATATTACACCTGTACATAATTAAATATTAATGTAATAAATCATTTAGATGTGCATGACAGATTAGTACATGACATTTAGTTGTCAACATTCTTTTCTGAGAATTCGAAAATCTGATTCAACACACAAACACAATTAACAAACCAATAAGGTTGACTTATTTTAAACATGATGTCATCAGAAAGATGTTATCAGGGCATCATCATTAAAATATAACATTGACCTTTAATTGACTTTTAACAAATAATATAAGATCTCTTTAAACAGTCTGAATTCTACCATTACTGTTTCTTTCTGTGATTAACAGAATATAAGAAAGCAAGATAAAAACAAGATTATGTAACACAACTTCCTTCTTTAAAATAAAAAGTTGAATTAATGAAAATAAAAGGCACCATTGCTCGGTTCAACATATTCAGGGGTTTTGTCTCGTATGACCAGTAGTTTACAAAGGCGTATGTTGGTTAATGTTGGCAAACTTTAGATATTGTTGTATAACTGACACTACTGAATCAGTCTGCTGGTTTGCTGCTACCCCATGCTCACTATGAAATGGCTCAGAAAGGATGAGGAAAAAATGATGATGATGAAAGCAATTCTCTCTGACTTCAGAAATCACCTTTGGAAAACAATACAGATCTTATTTTAAACTCTTAATGATAATAATAAAACTATTGTTGGTCTGATTATATATGATTTGCAGAACCTACACATGTAATAATAACTTAACTGTATGCACCGATAACTGTAAAATACTGATATATGTTGTGATAAAATACTGTTGTAACAAAACCTCAACCACAACCTCTACAGTCCTTCATTTGTTTTACCAGGTTTGAATGGCACCTCCATCACCCAAAGGAAGATTAAAAGAAGAAAAATCTGTAAAATTCAATAATTACTGGAATTAAATAGAATAACTGTGTTCATTAACCTAACAGCTACAAACACTACCAACCAAAAAATCAACATTATTTGCAAATTTGAAACAGCTCAAGGACATCTGTGACTAAATATAACTTACATATTATTTTTGCTATAAACAAGTAGAGCACTATTTTAACAATAATAAGAACTTTATATTATTTGTATTTGAAGAACTAAACTACTAATCTACATTGATTTATAATGCTAATCTCATCTGGACTTACACAGCCTTTCTGCAGTTCCTCACAGCTGGGATCAGTCTCCATCGTCCCTCCAGCGATGTGTTGTACTTGTTCAGGTCCAACTCATCCAGAACCTCCTCTGACATCTGCAGCATGTAGGCCAGAGCTGAGCAGTGGATCTCAGAGAGTTTCTTCTCTGATCTGTTCTCTGACTTTAGGAACTCTTGGATCTCCTGATGTACTGAGCGGTCGTTCATCTCCATCAGACAGTGGAAGATGTTGATGTTTCTGTCAGGAGAGATATCCTCAGTGTTTATCTTCTTCAAATTGTTGATGACTTTCTGGATGATTCTTGGACTGTTCTCTGTCTGACCCAGCAGGCCTCCTAAGAGTCTCTGGTTGGACTCCAGAGAGAGGCCATGAAGGAAGCGAACAAACAGGTCCAGGTGGCCATTTTCACTTCTGAGAGATTTCTTCATGGCTCTATTCAGGAAGTCATCCAGGGATGATTTACTGTAGTCTTCTCCCAAGAAGCACTTCAGTACCTCAGTGTTGCCATTGGTGTAACAGTGGTACATGTAGACTGCAGCCAGAAACTCCTGAACGCTCAGATGAACAAAGCAGTAGACTTTTTTCTGGAAGATCACATTCTCCCTTTTGAAGATCTCTGTACAAACTCCTGATAACTCCGAGGCCTCTGTGACATCAAGACCACACTGCTCCAGGTCTTTTTGGTAGAACATTATGTTCCCTTTCTCCAGATGTTCAAATGCCAGCCTCCCCAGCTTCAGAAGAACTTCCCTGTCAGCGTCCATCAGCTCCTGTGGACTCGTTTCATGTCCCTCATCATACTTCTTCATCTTTGTCTGAACCTGTGGACTAATCTCATGTCCCTTATCATACTTGTGCTTCTTCCTCTTTGTCTGAACCACCAGAAAGTGTGAGTACAGGTTAGTCAGGGTCTTGGGCAGCTCTCCTCCCTGATCTTTAGTCAACATGTGCTTCAGAACTGTAGCACTGATCCAGCAGAAAACTGGGATGTGACACATAATGTGGAGGCTCCTGGATGTCTTGATGTGTTCGATGATTCTGCTGGCCAGCTCTTCATTGCTGTATCTCCTCCTGAAGAACATCTCCTTCTGGGTGTCAGTGAAGCCTCGTACTTCTGTTACCCTGTCAACCCCTGTCAGAGGGATCTGATTGGTTGCTGCAGGTCGGGAAGTTATCCAAACAAGAGCCAAGGGAAGCAGGTTCCCTTCAATGAGGTTTGTCAGCAGCACGCTGACTGATGACTTCTGTGTGACATCAGACACAACCTTCCTGTTCTTGAAATTCAGTGAAAGTCTGCTTTCATCCAGGCCATCAAAGATGAACAAAACTTTAAGGCCAGCAAGCTTCTCTGCTGTGACCTTTTGTAATGTTGGATGGAAATCATGGATCAGCATGAGGAGACTGTACTGCTCATCTTTGATCAAGTTCAGCTCTCTAAACGAAAGCAGAATCACAAGGCTGATATCATGGTTTTTCGAACCCTCTGCCCAGTCCAGAGTGAACTTCTGTACTGAGAAGGTTTTTCCAATGCCAGCAACGCCGCTCATAAGAACAACTCTGATGATGTGTTCTTGTTGGTCAGGTAAGACTTTAAAGATGTCGTGGCACTTGATTGGAGTGTCATGGAGGGTCTCCATCTTGGAAGCTGTCTCAAGCTGTGTCACCTCATGTTGGGTATTAACCTCTTCACTCCTTCCCTCTATGATGTAGAGCTCAGTGTAGATCCTGTTGAGAAGGGTTCTACTTCCTGATTCATCCGTTCCTTCAGTCACACGTTGAAATTTCCTTCTCAGACTTCTCTTATATAGCTCTGAAACCATGTCCAGATCACCATCTGCTGAAAGAGAAGAAAAATTTAGATTTGAAGAACTATTAATGTATTTACTTGCACTTCTGTAACCAGGTTACTCAGACAAACCAGGTCTTGTGGGTAATCAGGGAACGTTTTAACATGCACAGTACTGGTTACTATAAATCTGTGTGTACAAGCAACAAATCAATGACCATATTTCTCTACACTGACCTTATTCTCAAAGCGTGCCTTTCCAATTTTATCAGTATTATTGATAGAAGACGTCTGTTAAAATGTTAAATGGGCGGGCTTTGTTGTTGCTACTTTATGACAAGTTCAGCCTGCTGTGCACTGAGAATTTGTCCACACCAAGCAACAACCTCCAGGGCTGAAAAATGAAGCCAATGTGGAAGTGCCAAAAACTGCACTTCCTTAAATGGCCACTTGGCCACTTTGGCTGGCTCCAAAAGAGAGTCAATCCCCAATATAAGTACGGGGACCGCTTTGAGTGGCAGGTCTCTACCCGTTAGGTGGCTTGTTTCAGCAACCAGGCTTCATTCGGCCTGCCTCATCTCCACCTCTTTGCCCATTTTGGTTTAGACTAGAGTTAGGTGGAGTCAGGCACTGCCAAGATGATGATGGACGGAGCCGGCCACTTTGAGCTTCAAAACGGCTCTTCAGAATCCGATGGGTTATGTCATGGTGGCCATGTCCATATTTTTTACATTCTATGGTCCACACCATTACCACGCTGGTACAACTGTGGTAGGCAGAGTCTGCACACAATTTGACAGTTATCATAGCTGGCAGATACACCAGATCTGGTGCCAAATTTCCGGGCGAGAGCGGCGTTAACGTCAGCACAACATACAAACACAAACAAGTCAAGGGAGATTGATAAGACAGAGAACTGATGAATGTCATTCAGGCTTATATAAAATCATATTGTGAATATGATTGTCCATGCTGGCAATTATTTGTCAGCTAGGGAAGTTACCATGGCTTTTGTCTTGTAAGCCGTTATCGTTGTTTGTTTTGTCAGTTGACAATTACGTGGTTGTTGCCACTGGCTGACAGATTACAGGCAGATTACATTTCATTTAAACAGTTTTCCTGGCCTTTGCCATTACGTGTTAAGCGGTACACTGGCACACTGAAATGGAGCGGACCCAATCACAAGCCAGTAGGAAAAAAAACAGACAAACAAGCCGGGAGTAACCATGGCTAGTGAGGATTATCCATGCCTTTTTCAATATTAACTTTAAATGAAAAGATGGAGTTAATCGTCAAAGGGAGACCTTCACCAGAGCTAATTTGGTGCAAAAAACCAAGCCTTTTTTCAACTCCAGGATTTCATTTTCAAGTAACTTCCAATAATGTGATCAAAGGGTAAATTTTTAAAATCTCATAACGTCCGCCATGCCAGCTAATATTATTCTGGCCGCTGCTGCCACTTTTGTGTATGGCATGGTTCATTTCAGCCTGGTCACCAGAATAAAACGTTGGCTGTTTACGTTTCTGCAAACCACAGAAATGTTGAATATCTATGTTTCAACATGTGAAATACTCAGCATATTAACATTTTAACAAAACATATGATATCAACATTTCTACAAAACGTAGCATATCAACATTTCCAAAATACGTATCATCTCAACATTTCTAAAGTGACGTAGTTCACATGGCCATCTATATGAGCTGATCTTTCCTATTAGGAGGAGGAGGGGCTGGCAGATGGTTAGTAAGTTTCTTGGCATCAAGTTAGAAGTCAGCAGAGAGTATGGTTCGAGTATGGTTCGAGACCACCTCGAAACCAATGTCCGCTTCCCATTTCAACTGTCAAAAGCAGGTGTTATTAGCGAGACATTGGCCGTTTTTATTTTTTATTTTTATTTTTTTTATTATATTTTTTTTATTTTAACCCAAACCATGATCTTTCCCTAACCCTAACCAAGTGGTCTTTGTGCCTAAACCTAACCAGACCTTAACCACAGCGTTGCCACACCATAAAACATCATTATTCAATGGGTAGAAATGTTAATGTGGTATGTTGATATGATACATATTTCACGTGTTGAAACGTATATATTCAATGTTTCTGTGGTTTGCAGAAACATTCAATGCCAATGTTTTCTTCTGGAGATTGGGTTGTTTATTTGGGAAAATGGTCATTAATATGCACATGTTGCTAATGTTGGCTGTGAGCATGCTGTGATGTCTGTGTGTGAGATTTGTAGGCTTATTGGATGTTGTTAGTTTTGTGTGGTAGGAGGGTGGCTGTCATGCATTCATTTCTAAATGTTCGGTGGTAGGGTTCCATCAGTGACATGGACACACAAACAAACTGCTGTATGTTTTACTTTTACTTTTACCATAAAGAATGACAAATCAATCTCTAAGATTATTTTTTAACACATTATTATTAATAGAATACTGTAACTCATAACTCATGCAATAATTTATGAAATACACGACACCGTTTTTCAACTTACCTTTTGGTCCTGAGCAGGAGTTTTGTAAACACTGCACCAGATCATTCCTGTTGATCTTTTCTAAAACCTTCATGGTTACCTGCAGAGCTCCAGGATCCTTATAGTTCTGTACCATTAGATCAACTGTGTCCCGCCTTTCTGCTCTCTCCAGCTGAGCCACTGGGATGCCTTTAGAGCCCTCCAGGATGTCATCCTGCTCCAGGAACCACTTGAAATCCTTAAACTCATCCTCTTTTAATTTTGCCAGAATTTTAAAGAGCTCCTCTTTAAGTTTCACCATTACAGCCCCCTGCTAAAAATAAGAGAGATTTTAAATAGGAAGGACATGTATTCAGTTCTCATCTCATGACATTTTACCAGTATAAGTTTTGTACATGTGCATGTTACATGTAAATCAAACAAACAACAGATGAACAACAACTGATGAATCAACTTCATGCATGAATCGTACATCAGTAACAACCAAATTTTATGCATGATCCATGATGATGAAGACACAAAATAGAAATGCATGGCAAAAATAGCATATTGTCAATATTTTAGAGACCACCCAAAATTTCACAAATCATGTTTTCAGGGCAGCTCATGTCTAAATGTCTCTGACCAAGACATTGTTGAAGGATGAACCCTCTTACTGCCTTTCTTGGAATAAGCTTCCATTATACAGTTCTTCTTAAATGATCTTTTTCCATTGCCTTTTTTCAAGTTTTGTCTGAGGGGAGGCCCACAGTCTCAAGGCCCAAAGGCATGCTCCTATGGCGCACTGCAAGCATCAGATTTGAAATGCCAACAACACAGAACCAACACAGGTTTGTCATTTAGTTCTTTGTATTAACCGCTGCATTAGTTGGATGTAACTAATGAATGAAAAGGAGAAATGCAGAGGAGGAAAGTAAAAGAGCGTCTGTGTCCACAGTAAAACATCTGCTGACTGTTTGATGGTTATTTTTTGTGCTTTAAAACGTGACTGCCGTGAAATAATAAGAATATAACATTTTATTTCTCTCATTCAGAGGTTTTGTTCTCACTAGCGCTCACTCTCCTTGCTCGACCACCACTTCGCCGTCCCTCTGTCTCTGGCTTGCCGGTGTTCAGCTGGTTTACGCTGTCTCTCTTTTTCGGCTGCAGAGAAAACAGCTTTGTTCACTGGGTCCTGGTTTGACGCTCCAAAATCGAAACAAGGTCGGAGTTGGGGCATTAAGAAATTTTGACGTGCCTCATAACGCTTTTAGTGCGTGTTCAGCCATTAAAGGTGTACTTCAAAACGCGCGTGTCAGATGCTTTCGGTGCATTTGAGCCTTCAGACTTTGAAAGCCCGTGCAGTAATAGAAATATTATCTGTAATACACAGTATAATAAACCCAGTTCTACCTCTCAAGTTAGTAGCCTCTTATTAGTTTACATTACTTTAACTACAACCATGTGTGTTTTCCAGCCATCACAAAGATAAACTTTGACTCTGGTTTAAATCCAACAAACGGACTTCAAATAAATATGATCAACTTCATAGTAGTCTATACAGCATCCACTCTGTTGGCCCTTTCAATTTTCTCTTTGATATAAGGTTTGAAGATCTTGCTGGAAAAGTCAGTGAAGATTTTAGCTACACCTGGTTTCAGCATGTTTCTGACTGCTGACCCATCTAATATTTGGACCTCACTGTCTGGGGCACTGTTTTGTGAGGCAGTGTCTGGGACACTGCTTATACTGTTCTCAAGGCAACTTAACTGGTCAGCCTTGTTTCCCAAGCGTAGTCCACCATGAAGGGAAAATGAGGGGGGGTAAGCCTGATTTTCGAGTTTGAAGAGGTTTTCTAGGTTCCCATAATCGGTCTGACAGGCAATGCTTCCCCCTTGTAGACTTAACATAATAGATAATTCTGGCCTCAGAGAGTGATTGTAAATTAAAGATTACATGAAATATGATTTAAATTTAATTCTGCATCCTCTCAGATACTGCTTTTAAAAGTCAAACATTCGTGCAACAGACATGATATTATAAACTCTAGCCTAGGTATTCAGATACTGTGATTTCCTTCTCACAACATCACTGAATTCACCATAAACTATTCACCTGAATAGTTTATGATGTTGTATATGGCATCATTGTAATCCTTGGCCATCAGAACATAGGGTTATACATCACCTTTTCTGTGTTATCATGTTTGATTCAGAAGATGTGATGCAAAATACATAATTCAGTTATGGCGGAAAGTAAATTGGTGGCCATGGCTGCCATGAGGCATTTTTGCAATGGCTCCATTTCTGAAAATGTTCAGGGCCCCAAACTGTACAAGTGTGCTATGCTTTTATGAAAAAGTGAACATCATTTTCACTTATCACCTGGACTATGGGTTGTTCTTAACTGTGACTTCTCTCTATTTTGACCGCAGCAGTGTGTCATGTTACATCACTGTGAGGATGCAGAAACCAGGAAAAGAAAAAAGGAAACAACGTTTGACGACGTCAATGCTGTGATCTCATATTTTTCTAACAGAGTTTAATCAACCAAGCAATTCATCCGAAAATAATCAGTCTGCTGATAATAATCAGCAGACTGATCAATAATGACAGTAAGTATTATTTTCAGCTCTAATTTTAACACTCACCGTGCCTCAGACTGTTTTCCTCCTTCTGCTCTGTTGACTTTGAAATGGAGTCTAGACAGAGTGAATACTTTCACTTTCAGTGTTCCTTCCTGGTTTTTTTATGCGTCTTTTTACTGGAAGTCAGGGGTGTGCGTGTGATTGAATGTGCGTGTACCAGGTATTTCTAATGTTGTGGGGATGTAAATCTGTTTACAGGACTCGCCTCCCTTTTGGGGACAAAAAACGAGTCCCCTTAACGTAAATCATTAAATTTAGGGTGAAGACTTATCTGTAGACTAGATGGTGAACATAGTGGATCATTTAGTAGGTAAAGAGCCAGATATTTCCCTCAGGAGTTGGTAGAAAGCAAACAACAACAGAGCTAAAAGAGAATGAATATTGGATTTACATTCACCAGGTGGACAGAAACACGACTCCAAATGAATGAATGTTGCTCCGTAACTGCTGGATGTGGAAATAAGCAACTGTTTGCTAACAAGTTCCACAAAAACATGTATTAACTGTTTATATACTGCTTTTGCTTTTGACCAAATACCTGCTGCAGGAGTCAATTTTTATTTATTATACATTGTATTTATAAAGTGCTTTTAAGGTACTCAAAGATACTGTACACAGACGAAAGAAAAAAAATCAAACATAAAACACACTAAAACAATATTAAGTAGCAGGTTTTGATCAATCAGTCAATCAACTGCTGATCCTAACACATCTCATCTCATTATCGATGTAAACAATCACCTCACTCATTAAATATGCGGCCTTTGCTGTGTAATGAAGCTCCACTGCCTGCTTTATCTGAATCTTGATCTGGTTAATATCAGAGTAATTAGATAAAATTGTAACAATTTTTATAGTTTTTATAGATGATAGCAGAGACGTTCTTTATTTCAGGTGGGAAAAACACTGCATATTATATATTATAATAACTCACACAGGGGACATTTTTCTGCAGAATATGAACATATTATATAATATTAAAGTACCTTTTTCCTGATAAAACTATTACTCTCACTTTCTTTTTTTATTTTTATATTTTATTGAATAATTACATCCACAGTTAACCAACAAATATGCACAGATGCACACACTACAACATAAAAACTAAGAAATAAATAGGTGAGACAACCTAAACTACACAGATACACAAATATGCATATGCACACACAATTAAAAATTCTTATTGCTATGAAGGTCAATAAATCAAAATTCAGATCATTTCATTGTCAATGCAGGACTTGTAATGGAGTGTTTTTATATTGTGGTAATGTCACTTCTACCTGAGTAAAGAAAGGATCTAAGTACTTCCTCCATCACTGTATGTGACAGTTTATATGTTTGAACAGGTTTGCAGAAGTTAAACTGTGATTACAGTTTTTTGCAACTGCCAAGACACAAAAACTGGTACATGTGGCACAATTATTGAAACTCATGTAACCTATATATTGACCAGGTATGCTAAACCATAAACACATTGTCTGCTTTACACTAAGTTTGAATTCTAAAACACACTTTTTGCAAAATAACCACACACAGTTATCTACATTAGACACATCATTCAAAGTTAAAAGCCTGTGTGTGTTGTTTGCTAAACACTGCCAATGAAAATACCACACTTAATTACAATTACCTGCACCCAGAACGCTCATGTGAAAACATCTGTAACCAATTAGATCACTTAGAAATCAGAGCTTGAACACCTTAAATAGGATTCAATGGTAAGAGATCCTACCCTCTCTGTTATTTTACAGTATTTCATAATATGGAGGTCTTAGACACTAAAAATTCACATTCTGTTTTGCAGAATTGCAAGGCGACCTGCTGCAGGAGGAAGAAATCACCTGTTCACACAAGAACAGGAACAACACATCATAAACATGGTCATTACAAACAACAGCTACTTTTACGACAACTGCAACACCACATCATCACTGACAACACAATATTCAACAACATGAACAGGGTTAGTTTATCCACACTGGACTGTTTACTGAAGCGGCATCAACTTTGGATGAAACAGCTGCACATCGGAGACAGGATGGACTGTAATGGCAATATACTGTATTTTGTTTACAGTACAGTAACTATGTTCATGTCATCTTCAGTTACAGTAATTGTGTCTGATATTGTTATGAGTATATGAGTATTGAGAATAAACAAATGTATTTGTTTCCCCGTTGCATTTGTGTTCATGTCTATATTTACAGCATACTACAAATGAAAATGGTAAAGACTCTAGATAATAGTGTTTTATACTTAGCACACAAGTTGTGATGCAAAAATATCACTTTTAGAAGAGTTTATGTAGTTTTGAATGAAGTGTTTGCTTTTGCAAGAGATTGAAGATATTTTGTATTTTGTGTATTTGTTTTTGGTTTTTGTGGGTAAAGTTTCAACAAAGAAGGCCCTGGTTTCAGAAATTGGGTTTCAGCAGTAGTAAAAAACTATAAAAGCAGCAGAGGGAGCCAGAGTATAAAATGTTAGAGCAACAGCAGGATTACAACCTTAGAGGAAATGGAGTTTTTGACCTGAGTTCAGCTTTCCAGGCATTTAAAGACTGATTTGTTTCCACAGTGCATTATGTGTGCCTCCAACACAGCTGTTTTTGAAACACACATACATTCACCAGTGTCATCTCTACATACATGCAGACAAAAGGACTTATACATTGTGTTATGTTATGATTAGAGTCTAAAACATGTTAAATGTTGCCATCTAAAATGAAAAAAAAACAACAACAAAAAAAACACAAAACAAGCGCTACTGTTTTCTGACTACTCTGTTGTCTGAATTCAGGGTCCACTGAGCTTCTGCTTCTGTGATGTACTGATGTCAGGTGGAAAAACCTCTTATCTTCAGAGACACAGGTAAGAATGAAAATAAAACAACTTCCTGTCCAGAGGTCTAAGCTTAGTTCTGATTGGCTGTTTCACACAGACAGAAACTCATTAGAGAGCAAACAAAAACGAGAGTGACGCTCATTCATCTGGTCTCCTAGCAACAAGTGAATTGATGAGTTTGTATTACTGTGTGTGTGTGTGTGTGTGTGTGTGTGTGTGTGTGTGTGTGTATTAGCCTGGCTGATCATTGACATGCTGATGATTTTTTCCTCTTTGAGGTTCAGTAATGTATTCTGAACCTCCACAGTCCAGCTGCATGAAACATTTTTAAAACTGACAGATATTATGGATGAAAAGTAGTTAAATAAGATGCTGTTTTTATTTTTATTTTTTTAAATTTAAACTTAAAGCAGCTTTAATTATATTTTATTATAATAATGCATGATCTGTTAATGTGTAATGTGTAGGCCTTGGCTCGTAGTGATGAACCTATCAGTGACTCTGCAGCTTCCCCTTGGCTTTACGGAGATTTATAGTGAGTTTCAGCTCATTGTTTAGCTGTCTAGCTGCAACTTTACTGTTTTGATTCACTCACAGCACTCTCATAGCATCGTTTATGGCTGCAGCAGGCAGCTGTTTTCAGAGTAAAAGCTCTAAAAAGCCACTGTACACTACCTGCTCAGCACCAAACAGCAAACAGACACAGTTAGCTGTAGACTAGCTGGTGAACATAGTGGAGCATTTAGCAGCTAAAGAGCCAGATATTTCCCTCAGGAGTTGGTAGAGAGCAGAAACAGAGCTAAAAGAGAGTGAATATTGGACATAAGTATTATGAGCTTGATGTAGTTAAAGTATTGCAGTAAAAGTACATAAGTATTATGAGCTCGATGTAGTTAAAGTATTGCAGTAAAAGTAGTGGTTTGGTCCCTCTAACTGATATATTATTATATATGGCATCATTAGATTATTAATAGTGAAGCATCAGTGTTAGAGCAGCATGTTACTGTTGTAGCTGCTGGAGGTGGAGCTAGTTTCAACTACTTCATATACAGTAAGCTAGTTTAGTCCAGTGGTTCCCAACCTAGGGGTCGGGCCCCCCAAAGGGTCAGCAGAGAAATCTGAGGGGTTGTGAGATGATTAATGGGAGAGGAAAGAAGAAAAAACAAAGTTCTGATACACAAATCTGTTTTCAGTTTTTGGACTTTTTCTCTAATCTTTGATTTTTGCTGAAATATTGGATCATTTGAACATTTATTGAAATGAAAGCATGTGAGAAGTTTAGAGGGAAAAATCACTATTTGGTGGAGCTGTTAACAACTCATAGACATGTGAAATGTGACCCCGACTACACACTGCTTTTTGTAAGACGTCAAAAGCCAAAAAGGTTGGAAACCACTGGTTTCATCTTTAACAATGTGTTGTATTTTAAAAGCTTGTTATATTATCCATTGTGTCAAATCTTCATCTGAAAAGTAACTAAAGCTGTCAAATAAATGTAGTGGAGTAGAAAGTACAATATTTCCCTCTAAAAGCATCACATGGAAATAGTCAAGTAAAGTACAAGTACCTCAAAAAGGTACTTAAGTACAGTACTTGAGTAAATTTACCTAGTTACTTTCCACCACTGCAGTTCAACATATCATCTTAAAAGGTGATGATACTGTATGTCAGTGCTGTGTTCACTACTTGGTTCTGCTTTTGCGTCTCACATTACACACTGTTATTTCATACATTGCTATAATTAAAATATAAATGATATCCACTTAAGTAAAATAACTTATTGGTGTGCACACACACACACACACATAGAGGAAATGTGTGTTAGTGAAAGGGAAGCTGGTTGGGTGGGGGCAACTCTATTCTTGGTGACTCCTTCCTGTTTGGGTGTGGCTTCACAACATTATATCTCTGACTGTAGTAAACACTGCGTGTGTGTGTGTGTGTGTGTGGGTGTGTGTGTGTGTGTGTGTGTGTGTGTGTGGGCGCGCATGTGTGTGTGTGTGTGCGTGTGTGTGTGTGTGGGCGTGTAGGTGTGTATGTATGTATATCTCGAGGCGAGGCGTGTTCCCATCAACACGCTCTGACATGCTCCGCTGCTCTCTGACTCTGCAGTAACACACACACTGTATGTTCTGGAGTTTTAGTGTTTGGTTTTCTTTGGTGACCTCAGGAGTTGCTTTGACCTTTGACCTCTTGTGAGAGCAGACATTCAGACTTTGTTAAGGCTGCATTCACACCAAATCAGGCATTGCGGGAAAAATGACAGTCCTCCCATTCATTTGAATGGGGGTAGTGCGTTTAGGCTGCAGGTTTGGGGACCGCATGGGGTGCCGCAAAAAACTGCCGCAGCCCTGCGGGAAGAAGAATAAACTTTTGCAGAAATGCAAGGGCAGAGTGAGAGAGAGAGAGCGAGTGTGCGGTGTACCAAGAACAAAGCCGGTGAATGAGAGAAATTAAACATTAATTTCTGATTGTTTCACGGCAGTCACACCCACACCTCCGCACAACCCTGCAGGAAGATGCCGCAATGCCTGATTTGATATGAATGCAGCCTAACAGCAAATAGCAAAAGAAAACACACACGACATCATCAGTTCTGTGATGGCAACAAAAACATTACGAGGGTCACATGAACTTTTTGAAACTATAAGTTAGGAGAGCTTTTTTGGCTGTGGGTTTGACTGAGTGTTATTACATGAGTTTTTATTAAAAAATATTTAACACCATTATTGTACTATTGTACTGTATTTTGTTATTGAATTATTATTTATGTGAATTTACTGACACTTCAAAGTGGACTGAACAGCCAGGGACAAAATAGACACTAATTTAACTACCTGAGGATGCAAAATGTGGCACTGGCCGTTGTTCTTTGTGACACTCATTTTGAAAATTCTCAGACTTTGTACAGGATTGTGGGGACGTTAGACAAACCGCAACCATGTGAGGACACTCCTGTAGGTGGACTTATCCTGTGTTGTTCCCATCCAGGAGCAGTGAAAGCTCTATTTTAATTGGTTTGTGTCTCTCAGAGCAGTGTTTGTTAGCATGTTGATGCTCTCCAAGCCTCCAGGAGCAGCGCTGGCTATAGTGGGCACACTACAGGATTGAATGACGGTCCAAAAAGACATTTTCCAATACACAATAATTACAAAAGAGACAGCTAAAAAACGATGAATATATTACTTTGAGTGTCACAAACAGCTGAAATGACGATTTGTATCGTCAGAAATTGATCCACTGAGTCCAATAAAGTCTCAAAATCAATTTAATCATTCTTGTGTGTGGGAAGCCAAGAGGAAGTCTCTAATGAACATGCTCTATTTGTCTAAAAACAAATTAATGGGGAGCTGTCTTGGAACACAATATCCAGATCTATAAATACTGTGGTGGGAAAGTATGGCCCTCCATGTAATATATTCGGCCCCTTGATGAAAGCTGAAGTTTTGACTTTAATAGTTTGCATGAAAACTTTTACATAATTCTTCACAAATCTACTGTAGGTAACAAAATAAACACAAGACGCGTGTAAATCCCAATCAATATGTTACTTCTATGCTCTCCGAACAGGAGGAGAGGCATTTAAACTGTTGTGGCACCATGCTATTTAAACAGTGTATAGTGCTGAAATTAAGTCTAATAAATCTCCCAGAAATTAGATTTGAATGTGTGAATTCAAATACTCTTTTAATTTCACAACTTTAGCCTATAAGACCATGGCAGATGTATTTTTCATGCACACAAATAGGTGGCAGTTGAATAGAAATGGTGTGTTGATGCCATTTTTTCCTACTGTGTGTATATAACAAAGTACATCTCTAGTCTCAAAGTGCAACATAGAACATATATTCATGTATGAATCATTTTTAGCAAATAAGTATAAAAATAAGCTGTAACGGCTAGCCATGACTTATTAATAGGAAAATGACATCTGCCTGCAGATACACAACTGAACAGAGCTATAAATAAACAAAACATATAGGCCCGTGTTTCCACTTCGCTGCTTTACAGCCCACCAATGGAAAATCCTTAAAAAACTCGCCCATGGTCGAACCTAATTGCTCACCCCTGGATTGAAACATCCATGATGTTCTCCAGGGCTGCACTGTTTGTGATGTAAAGCTGCATAGGTGGAAATAAAACAGAGTGTCAGTTTTACTTCTACATTTCACAACTACACTTCCTTATTTGAGCAGTTCTGTGATATACCGACAAAACATACTGTTGTTTTTTTTTGTCTGGGGAATGAACAGTCTTTGCAACTGGTAAAGGACAGGTTCACAATTTTTCACGTGTGTCTTAAAACAACAGTCAGGTGTCCATATGAACAGTGAAAGAGGTTTTCCTCGCTGTAATCATTCCTCCTGTTCATACTGGCTATTAAAAGATCCCCTTCAAATGTGCTTCCAATGTAGGTGATGGGGGACAAAATCCAGTGTGTCCACACAGTCATTTAAAAGTAGATGTGAAGCTTATATGAGGCTTCAGCAGTCTGAGTTAGTCATATCAAGTGGATATCTGACACATTTACAGTCTTTTTTAGCCTCAAATTCCCTCTTCGTGTTTCCTCGGACAGTGTTTCCCTGTTGAGCTGTGGTGGAAGAATAGTAACAAAAAGAGGGACTTTGGCACTAAAAAGACTGTAACATTGAAAGATATCTACTTGATTTGACTCATTTGGATGCTGAAGCTTCATATTAGCTTCAAATAAACTTTTAAATACATGTTTGCACAGAAGGAGGACTGTGGATTTTGTCCTTCATCACTTACATTGTAAGTGCATTATGAAGGGATCTTCTAATGGTCAGTATGAACAGGAGGAATGATTACAGCAAGAAAAACATATTTAAATGTTCATTTGGGCTCCTGACTGTTGATTTAAGACAGAAAAATTGTGTTGTTCTGTCTGGGACTCTGGTTGGTTTTCCTCCTTGGTGTGATTTGTTTGGGCAGATCTGAATATAGCAGTTGGACCAAAACAACCACACTGAGAACTTTTAAAGGAAGTGGTCTCAGTTTGGTTGTGGTGGGAACGTGATCTGACCTCCATCTGACGACTACAAGGCTGCCAGAGAATGAATCTAGGTCTGACCTAGGTTTTGAGTCTAGGTCTTGATATCTGTGCAGATAGGAGTTTCTTCTGGATTTTCTTCTTGTGTTTACATCCATAGACACATCTGACCAATGAGAGGAGAGAACGTTCTCAGTTGGCTTTTATTGATGCTTTTTGGTTCAAATTAATATTTACCAACTCATCCATTGATTCAATCGATCAGACTTTTCTCCCTCAGTTTATTTATATTTTAAACATATAACAACATAAAAAACTGTAAGAACACAATTCTTCACAAACGATTCTTAACACAACACTGTTAAAAAAATAAAACAACAACAACAACAAAACAAAGACAAAATACACATGAAAAGGAGAAAAAGAAAAGAAAAAAAATAGAACCTGTAAGAAAAACAAGGAAAATCATACATATTTAATTTCTATTTGTGTCCATATGTCTCTAATCTTCTGATTAACTTCATTTTGTAAGAGACTGATTTAATTATGATTGAATTAATGAATGAAAGTGGGAGCTTTAGGGCTTTTCCAGTGCCTCAGGACGAGTCTCAGTGTCAATCAATCAAACTTTATTGATATAGCACCTTTCATACAACTCAAAGTGCAATTCAAAGTGCTTTACAAGTGATTGACAAATGCAATGGGCTGGTAAATATGGATTGAGAGACTAATGCACAACAAGATACAAGCAAAATACCAAAATTAAAACATGGTTGACTTGTAAAATGTAAATAAAATATAACTAAAATAAATAAAGTAAATGGTAAAGAACAGTTAAAATGATACAAGAAAATACAGACAATAAAGCATTTCAGACCAGAACAAACCAGCTGCAGGTTTAAAAAACTGAAAAACTCAGATAGTGTCATTATAAACATCATGCTGATCAATTGTTAAACATTCTGCATATTTTCGGCATGTGTTTAAAAGAAAGAATTTCCGCTAAATCAACTGCAAGAAGTCCAGAAACTAGTTTACCTAAAAGATGAACCATCCTGATTTCTACATCTTTTTCTTTTTTTATATTTTAGTTTATTTTATCTGACCTGTAGCCATTGAGCAAGGCAGCTAAAAGCCTGCAGCTGCCTCTGATTGGACTGTTGACAGTGTGTTCGTCACAGCGTTGTCTGCAATTTAAAAAATGATAAAAATGAGGTCATTTTATTTTCCAGTAAAATAAAAACCTCAGTTTATAAAAAAAAAGAAGGCAGGAAGCGGGAAGCAGCTGAGAGCGAGGCTGAAACGTCACACGAAAGAAAAGAGCGTGTGACGACATTAGAGCAGAGCCGGAAGTAAAACTAGGCTGTCTTCAAAATAACAGCGTAACATTAATGACTGAATTGTAGACAATATGGCACGTTATTGTGCTGAATATGAGCGTACAGTAAATATTAACATTGTCTGATATACACTGCAGTTTCTGTTCTGACTTGTCGTTTGTCATTTGAAAATCCCGCTAAACTGTCAGGTGAAACTTTTCTGCTTTGTGTATCTTTGTAAGTAATGCGTAATGTGTTGTATGAGTTATGAAGACTTAATCACATTAAAACGAGTTTTAATTTCATGTTTTTATTATGTGAAGACTTAATCACATTAAAACGAGCTTTAACTTTATGTTTTAATTATGTAGATATATATATATTGACAGGAAACCACGAGAGAGATGAGAGGTGACATGCAACAGTCCGCTGCCGTAATCGAGCCGTTGCGGATGTTGCGGTTATGTGACATGTCTTAACCAGCAAGCTACTGGGGCGCGCCTAACTTTATGTTTTAAGTTTACCAGTGACAGTGAGGCTTTTGGCACATCTTGGTGTAACGCTGAAACATCACAAACTTGATCATTTTCACTCTTGCTGTTACATTTACACACCAGTTCCTTCATTTGATTGTTCAATTGTTTGTTTTACTTGAAAATGAAGTATTTGACCACGGATTTCTGAAATTACTTTCAGTTGCTGATTTTAATTATTTCTTTGGTTTCACATCAGTATCTTTACTCAACATTTGACTGAATTAGACTTAGGACAAGTTGATCTTCAGGGCTTTTAGATTTTGAACTGCAGATGAGGCTTTTTGTAAGACGTCAAAAGCCACAAAGGTTAGAAACCACTGGTTCAATCTTTAATGTGTTGTATTTTAAAAGCGTTAAGTCTTCATCTGAAAGGTAACTAAAGCTGTCAAATAAATACAGTGGAGAAGAAAGTACAATATTTCCCTCTGAAATGTAGTGGAGTGCAGGTGCAGAGTTTACTGCAAGGTAGGCAACTGCCTGGGGCCCCCAACTAAAAGGCCCCAAACAGCTATAGATTTATTGTGATGTTTAGATATGAAAAATATTGAATTATGTTACCATTATAACTCATTGTACCCCTAAATAACTTACAAAAGGCCTCAAAGCACTTAAAAAATATGCAACTGTATACTTCTACTTTAGAGGAAAACATTTGTGCCATTACATTTACCCGACAGCTAAATGTTACTGGTTATGTTGCAGATTCAGATTTTACTCACATATAACAAATGAAATATAATGCGTTATTGTTAAATACATTTTCCAACATTATATAATAATTATAAGTTCCACTTTGAACACAAGTTAAGTAAATGTTGTGCTAAGAATACCTCTCTTTCACTCTTCACTTACAGTATTTTTACTGTGTGGTATTAATAGTTTTCCTTAAGAAAAAAGTTTTGAGTACTTTTTTCTACCACTGCCAATACCAACATTCTCAGTTAGAGAAAGGGTAAAGGGCAAAACAGAGTTTGTCTGGGGCCTCCAAATCACTAAATCCACCACTGATGGAGTGGAAGTATAAAGTAGTATAAAATGGAAATACTCTAGTAAAGTACAAGTATCTCAAAATTTCACTTACACACAGCACTTGAATGAATGTACTTTTATCTTTATTTGGATCCCCATTAGCTTCCACAAAGTGGTCACTAGTCTTCCTGGGGTCCACACAAAAACAACAACAATAAAAACAAACAATGATTAAAATCACACTGTATCAATAAAACAAAAAGGCAAAACAAGCCAAATGTAAAGATAAGAAAATAAGTGAAATAACTCTTCATATGAAACAATAAATAATAGTAACCTACAATGAAAACAAAAACAAAATTGTCCAAAATACATACTAAATAGAAAATAAAAACAACAAAAGAATCCGAAGGAGCAAAAAACACAATAACATCTATATGAGATTCATCAATCTTTGTTTTAGTTACTTAGTTACCTTCCAACACTGTCAGTCTCTGAACTAACAGAATTTATTCTGGCACTGATCTACTTCCGTACATCTCGCCTGTAAGGGTTTTATTTTAAATATACAGACAGGAAGCGCCGTCGTTTATCGCGTGCAACTTGACGTCAGCGCGCGGCGGCAGCAGGAGGGAGCGGCTCTGAGAGAGCGACGTTACCGGAGAACCGGAGAGAGAGAGCGCAGCGGAGCGGACGGGTGGATGACTGTGAGTACAGCTTCCTTTCTCTCTTTTTCTTTTCTATCCATCTTCTTTTTCTTGTCTTCTCTCCGTCACGTACATGTAGGTTTTACCCAGGACGGACCGGGACAGTCCGACGGGGGCTGGGAGGGGGGCAGGCCGGTGCCGAGCACAGCCTAGCTGGGCTGGGTTTGCGGAAGCGACCGGCGGACAGACGGACAGACAGGCGGAGAGACAGACAGATAGCACTGTTAATGATAATACTGTTGATATTAGACACAGACAGGCGGCTGAGGGACATCACGTCGGGTGTCTGTTCGTCTATCCGCCCGCCTCACGCCCGCAGAGCTCGATGTGTTCCTGGTTTGCTGTTTGGCTCGGGTGTCGCGGTCCTCCAAGCAGGCAGCGGGGCCTGCTGGCAGAGGTAGCCGAGCAGGGAGCGTTCCGAGACGGCCACAGATCTGCGGAACTCCCGTTGCTCTGCCGGAGGAAAAAAAGAGAGGAAGTAACTTATTACAGACTGCAGAGTTAAAGAGTTTGGAAGAACCCGTCTGCCTCTCTCATGTCTGTCTGTCTACCTGTCTGTCTGTAGTGTGTAGACAAGGCTTGGTTTTATTCTGTCAGCAACACACACACACACACACACACACACACACACACACACACACACACACACACACACACACACACACACACTGAGTATTGACAGGCCCCACCTAGTTCTGGTTGACTCAGGGATCTGTGAGTGTTTGTGAGTCCATCTTTCTCCTCCAACAACTTTACTTTAGTAGATTAACATCATGCTGCCTTCTGTGCCTGTAGGAAAAAGCAGAACTACACTTTGAATGCACATAACAGTGCAAATAAATTGAGTAAAATACAGAGATTAATGGAGAGTGGGGCCATACATCAGTCCAATATTGATAGTATGAAGTTTCGCTACATAGTTTCTTGTTTTCTGACACCATAATATGGTGTTTTCTTCCTCTTAAAGGCCACAACACGTACTGAAAAGATTAGAGAAGTGACATGAACGGTGAATACATGTTTGGTTTTTACCATTGTGGCTTTCTTTTTCTAAGTTATTTGTGCAAATATCATCTAAATGCACCAATAGTCACCTAGAGCAGGGTCTCCCAACCTAATTACCTTGTGATCCATTAAATCCAAAGGTAGAAAAAGGCACTCAGATCCTTTATTTAAGCAACAATAGAATGTGAAAATATATCACAAGTAGAGCTGAACAGACATTTCTAATCCCAAAAGGTGAAAGATTCTCAGATTTCATCTCCTTAAGGGTGACAATTGGCTGGTTTTCTTTGTCATTTATGACGATAAGCTCAATAATTTGGGGGTTGTGGACTCTGTCAGATAAAACAAGACAATAAAGGATGCAATTTATAGGCTATAACAGACAATTTTCACTATTTTCTGACATTTTATAAACCGAATGATTAATCCATTCTTAAAAAATATAGAAGTATAACCAGCAAAATGGACATAAAGTATCAAAAGTAAAAGTACAGTGTTTATTATTGGATTATTATTATTGATGCATTAATGTTTGAGCATCATTTTAATGTTTTTTGTGATTTGGTGAAGGACAAGCTTTCTCACTTTGTAGTGAATTGATTAGTTGGTAATATGCACCACTAAAGTACAGTTTGTACTACAATGATTTGGGCCTTAAAGTGGCTCCTTGTCGTGTCCTAATCCTGTTTCAACGCCTTCAGTATTTCAGTATATATGATGTTTACATGTTTTTATTCATCTCCAGCCAAACAGGGCTTCAACTAATGATTCTGTTCATTATCTGTTAATCTGTCAAGTATGTTCTTGGTCAATTGATCGTTTGGTCTATGAAGCATAAGAAAACACTAGAAAATGCTAACGAATGCCAGTGAAAAAAATTCTAGAGATCAAGATGACGTCACTGAATGTCCAAATAGTCTGAAACACAAAAATATTTAATTTACTATAATGTTAGACAAAGAAAAGCAGCCAATTCTCCCAACTGAGAAGCTGGAATCATCAAATATTTGTCATATTTGCGTGATTAATTAATTTGATTAACCGTTGCAGCTATATAACTAATTAGGGGAACTCAGGAGAGGAAATGGAGGTTGGGGCGTCTGATTTAGGCCCCCCAGAGTGTTAATACGGCCCTGATTATTGGGTAGTTTGATTTTTAGCATGTGTGTGTTTGATTATAAAATCAATATCTGCAAAGTAGCAAGAAAGTAATCGTCAAAATTTCTAGTAATTTACAAAAAATGAAGCAAACGTTAGAGTTACTGTAAGTTAAGTAAAAAAAAACAACCAACAACTATGGATGATGATGTTTGATTTTGTGCATCACTTAGTATTGATTTGGTAGTTTTATTACTGGGGGTGGACAAAATAACAGGAACAGCAGTACATCACCTCTGCATTAACTGAAACTTGTGATGTTCAAATTTTGAGACCATTGTTTCTAGTGTTGTACTAATGTATGTTATCAATATATCATACAAGTGTAGAACTGAAACTATTAGTTGATTCATTGATTAGTCGATTTAAGATTATTAGCTATAATCTGGTGATAGTTTAAATATTTTTTCAAGCAAAAAAGCCAAAAATATGCAAATATATGTTTTTTTTTAGTCGTCTATGACAGTAAACTGAATATTTTTCAGTTTTGGGACAGTTGGTCAGACAAAACAAGATGTTTTAGAAGATATTCTTTACTATTTTCTGACATGTTAGATTAAATCATTTATTGATTAATTAGGAAAATAACCATCTGATTAATCAATAATGAAAGTGATTGTTAGTTGCTGTTATTTTGTTCATTACAGGAGAAGCGGTCCATCCCCTGTATTTACGCGACTATTTGACTTTTCGAAGGTAAATCACAGAGTAAATAATGATTATTTTCATTATTGATTAATTTGCTGATTATCTCAATTAATTCATTAATCATTGATTAATTGAGAACCTAATTTGCAGCCCTACATGAATGCAGAGAATCATAACATTTACAATTAAACAAAGATAAACACAATAAAATAGGATAAAGTTAAATTAAAAAAGAATAACTGTGTGTTTATTTAACTGTTGGCAGAGGTGACGTGTCTTGAGCTATGAGGGGAAATCCAGATCCGGGAACTCTCATGTCGAGTCAGTGTCTAAATGAAACCGAAGAATTTTAAGAGTTTGACGTAAGACTTTCAGCTCGTCCGACAGACTCACCGTCCTCTGACTGCACGGCCTCCTCTCCTGCCGCCGCCTCTGCTGCTGCTTCAGTCAGTGACTTCCTGCGATTCCCTGAACTCGCCAGGACTTGTTGCATCGAACTGAAGAGAGACGTAGCGAGACAGGCCCTGCTCACCCCTTCAGGCACTGAAATCCACCTCTGGTGATGCGTTCAGATGTAGCCTGATACCTTTATGCATCATCAGTATTAAATTTTTAGTCCGGTAGGGATTATAAACTCATAAAATGCACTAATGATGCAGTTTTGTGCTCATAAACATGAATGAGCTTTGGACAGATGATAAGATTTCTTTCATGTGCTTTTGGAGCTGCAACAATAGAAAATGAATCACCATCTAGTTTGACAATCAATTTATTGTTTTTTGAGTAATTTTTTAAGAAAAAAATGTCCAAATTCCTTGATTCCAGCTTCTTAAATGTGAATATTTTCTGGTTCATTTAGTGCCCTTAGATGTGTTTTCCTGTCGTAGAAGTCTCACATGATGGCAAATGAAGATTGTTTTTAATAATAATAATAATAATAATATAATAAACCTTTATTTAAATATAGCAACAACTACAACAACAATTTTAATAATTGATTCATCATTTTTTACAGCAAAAATGCTAAAAAATTTGCTCAAATGTGACGATTTAAAGCTTTTCTGTGTCATACGTGAGAGTAAACTGAATATCTTTGGAGTTTTTACTGTTGATCAGACAAAACAAGACATTGGAAGACGTCACCATGAGCTCTAAGATATCATAACGGGTATTTTTCACTATTTAGTGACATTTTATAGACAAAACGATCAATTGAGAAAATAACCTGCAGATTAATCAATAATGAAAATAATCGTTAGCTGCAGCCCTACATGCAAGACATGATAATGATAAAAATAATAATTACAATAATAATGCAGCTTTAAGTGCATGGTGTCAAATTTCAAAAATATAAATAAAAAAACTAAAACAATTCAAAAAACATTGAAACAAATAAATGAAATGAATCTCTGCTTAATTTAATATATTCTATGTTTATTTTGGGAGAGCTGCAGTACAAATACTACATATATAAAAACTGTTCACACCCTCAGTTTTTGTTATATAACAAAAAAACCATTGAAACGAATAAATTAAATGGTGGCGTATAAAGGTTGTTATTAATAATAATAATAATCTATATTTGTATCGCATGTTTTATAACAATTACTTTACAGAAAAACAAGAAGTTAACAGACTAGAAATAGAAATTTATTGCTATTTTTAATAATAAGTGGATATGAAATTAAAAAGCAGAAGCGCAAAACAAAAACAAACCCAAATTATCTGGTTTATAAACCTCTGAGGTCACAGTTCATCACCAGCTCTCTGTGTTCACTGTACTGCCGTCCTAACTGGACAGAAACTGGGGATTGTGGGTAAAATAACAGAGAAAGATGGCGGTTAGAGGGTGATGTTAATGTTCGGTCCACACACCACCTACTTAACCACCACACACACACACACACACACACACACACACACACACACTTACATTTATCTCATCACCACGGAAACCTTGGCAGACCCTTAGTAACAGAGATGAGAAGCTATAAGTGTGTGTGTGTGTGTGTGTGTGTGTGTGTGTGTTGTCTCTGTCATGTTGCTTCTTGTCGCTGCATCCACACCAGCGGCTGTAAACACGCAGCAAAGCATGATTGGTATGCACACACACACACACACACACACACACACACGTTTTTCTATACTTGTGAGGACATAACGCATTCCCTTAGAGCTGCAACCATTAGTTGATCAATTGATCAGTCGATCTACAGAGGACATCTCCAAATTCTCTGGTTCCAGCTTCTCAAATGTGAATATTTTCTGGTTTCTTTAGTCCTCTATGACAGCAAACTGAACATTTTTGGATTGTGGACAGAACGAGACATTTGAGGACGTCATCTCAGGCTTTGTGAAACAGTGATCGACATTTTATGGACCAAAGAACTAACTGATTGATCGAGAAAATGTGTTAGTTGCAGCCCTACATTCCCTTGCCCCTAACCCGAACCTTAACCACTGGAATTGAAATTAATTTTAGTCTGCAATCAATAACAGAGACAGTTAGTATATACAGCAAACACGATACTAGGAACCAAACTCATGTTTGTTAATGTGGTGGACAAAATATTAGGAACACTTTTCAATATAATATTGAAGTAGCCAGTACACCACCACCACCCCCCCACTACAACCTCAATAATAAACATAAAGCAGAATTATCACCTTTCAGACAACAAAACCTGAAAATGTATAAACTTCATAAAAGTAGAGTTTATGGCAGAGCTGTTGTATTGGATTGCACAGATGTTCCTAATAAAGTGCTCGCTGAGTGTGTATATATACAGGATATATTGTAACAATGACTTCCTATGCTGTACACAGACACACTTGCAGGGAAATCACAGCTATTCTTTTAAACTTACAACTAAGCCAAAGTAAACTACCAGACGTGTGGATACACATTTTGATGCAACGCCAACGATCTGATGCATTAAAGACACGTATGAAGCAACTACTGATGCGAATCGACACGATTTGATTCAACGCAATGCAAAAGAATGATGCTATGCAATTTAATAAGGTGCAGAGAGTTTGAGTTTATCTCTTCAGCACACAGCAAATCATAAATTAACTAAAAAAAAGCCATTTTTACTTTACATATTTGTTTCTAGAGTACTGCATCTCATTTCTGCTGTTTCTGTTTGACGTCTAAAAAAAACCCACTCAGACCTTTCACAAACAGGCCTTCTCACAAGTCCTTTGTAGTGTAATGTCCTCTGTCTCCAGTTTACATGCATACGTTTTGTGACTCAAACAGTCACTGTCAAAATAGTTTAATAATCCACATGATCCGACATTTGGAACAATAATTCTAGAGAGCGACTTCCACCTGGAATGTTTTGGCAGCGCACCACTTAGCTGTAGCATGCTAGCGCGCTTGAGAAACAGTTTAGAGAGGAGGAATCAATCTAAATATCCAATTATTGGTCACATTTCTAAATAATACAGGCATAGGGACTCTAACAATAATTATATATGAATAAATCAGATTTTACAGATGCAAAGATCTTATAGGCTAAACGATGCATCGCAAGTTCATCTCAAATTGTATGTAAAAAGGCAATTACTCAAATACCACAGTTACAAGACAGGAATATTTCTGCATTGTGAGAAAGGTGAAGGCTGAAGCTACAGCTGATTGTGCCGACATTTTTTACATACGTCATATTGACTTCAAGACATAACAACAAACAAATAAAACAAACAAACAAAAGACCAGTCCAACCCAAAACAAAACAAAAAAAACGTACATATCCTGCTATGTGTGGTCCTTCCTGATCAATTAAAATAAATCAAAATCATTTTTTTTTAAACCTGCTAAGTGTGCTACATGTTTTCAGACCCTCACTGCAGCTGTCCCGTTAATTCACGTTTCATCATTTGTTTTTTAAACACAGAAATTCCTCTCAAATCATATCGACTTTCTCTCATTTTAAACCACTTTGGATACTTTCAGGTTACCGTCATAACTAAATCCCAACCCTAACATACAATAAATCTATTTTCCTTTATTTTTTTTGCACAATATTTTGATTTACCAAGCTTAAAGTTACACTGAGCACAGAGCGAGAGCATTAACATGTTTTTCTTTTAAACCCGTCAACATATAGGCCTCGCCCTCCTTCCCACCCCCCATGTACACTGCTGTCTGTTACTGTTGACACAATACAAACATAATAGCTGATGACCCTTTTCAAAATGTAACGATACAGTAACTGAGAGAAAATAAAGAAAAAAATAGATAGGGAAAAGAAAATAATAATTGTACATTGCAATAAATAGATACATGGATAGATAATTTCCTTCACCTACAGTTGGGAAAACTCTTAAAAATGCTGTAATTATGACGAATTCTTAAAACTAGGTCACCTATCTAGTGGAGATGTGCTATTATTTTTTTAAATTGGTGCCCTACAACTAGAGAAAACTGAGAAAAAGGCTGTAAATTCCCACTATCGAACCATAGGAATCAACCTGAAAAATCGGCGAAGTCGTCCTTTAATATTATGAAAGTGTTGGACCCTAAGTGGAATAACACTTTTGGACAGAGCCTTTATTTATAAGCCTTAGGCGGGGCTGCTAATTTCCAGTTTAATACAATTCTTCTTGCCAATAATGATGCAAATGCTCCTATGTTATTTAATTTAATGTTCATTATTGGTGATTGATCGTTTACCGGAACTACATAAATCTAATTCTAACCTTTAAACCGAGTCAACAGGCCTCTGCAGTAGTGAAGAGCGTCCGCAACGTCCTCACAAAGACAGAACGACAAACACAGATATGCACATACGCACACAAACGGGGATCATAGCAACAGTAACCGGGAAGGATTCCACAGTTGTGACATCACCACCAGCTGTGTGATCACGTGATCGCTCTGTTTTCATTAACTCAGCCTAGATGCATGCTGGGTAATTATTACCTCCCAGTGAGAGGGAGGAAATCTGCGTGTGTGTGTGTGTGTGTGTAATTGATAGTTTAACAGCACCAGGTGCGTTTTAGCAGCAGGCGGGGCTTACAGTGATACTGCTGTTTGATTGGCTGCTGGGAGATGATGTCCAGGGGTGAAGTGAGTAACCTGGTACCCTCTCTCTCTCTCTCTCTCTCTCTCTCTCTCTCTCTCTCTCTCTCTCTCTCTCTCTCTGTTTTTATGTCTCTCGCCCAGCAGACAGACAGTCAGGATGCGTGAATACAAACTGGTTGTTTTAGGATCAGGAGGAGTCGGAAAGTCAGCTCTGGTAAGTGACAGAAGCCACTTCCTGTCTCTACTGAGGTGTTTGTACATATCGATGTGTGATCACTTTTAACCAGACGTGTGTACAGTGTGATCTGTCTTTTTCCGCTTGTGTATTTGAATATTTGCATGTCGTTACTTAAACTGTTTTTGTTTTTGTTACCTGTCTAGGGACTACGGATGTAAATGAGCATTTTTTTTTCTAACTCCGGCATGTTTACATCTTGTATTTTATACTGATGTTCATGAATGTGCTCTGTTCCTATCAAATAAACAAATAAATCAATACATATCCTGTATTTTTCTTCTTGTCAACAAATCCCATAAAAAGACCAAAACCAACAATGAGGAAGGTTACAGTCTCCTCATCGCTCCACACAGATCTGATCTTCAGTGACGTTTAAGTCACATGCTTCGTGTACGTCATCATTTTTTTTCACAAAGTCTGTTTTAAATTTGCTTTTTATCCACACAACTACTTTTACACCTCAGACAAAATATTTTGCAATATTTAGTTATTTTCTGCATTTTTTTTATGCACAAATTAAAAATAAGGGTAAAAACAGTTGGATGTTTTTCGGTCTACGACACAGAGGAATAAGATACATCAGTCTTTGGATACACATAAGACTTGTTAGTAGAGCTGCAATGATTAGACAGAAAATGAATCGGCAACTATTTTGATAATTGATTAATCGTTTTGAGTCATTTTTGAAGAAGTCAAAATTCTCTGATTCCAGTAGACTAAATATCTTTGGGTTATGGACAAAAGAAGACGTTTGAGGACTGAAATGATCAAAGGAGTAATCGTTTAATCAGGAAAATAATTGACAGATTAATCGATAATGAAAACAATCGTTAGTTGCAGCCTCTCCTTGTTAGTAGATCAGTTCATTGTTGGTTTGGCTCTGCACGTGACGTTTGTTGACATTAATAAAAATACAGAAAATTTAACTCAACATATATGATGTTTACAGTAACTAATTGCTTACTTTTAACCTTAAGTGTGATAAAGAAACAAGTCTAGTGTCATTTGTGGTGTTCCTTCCACGTTTGGCCTTTTGCTTTGTAAAATATGAAGCTCTTTTATTAGACGTTGGGCCTCATGCAAGAACATTTTCATATTTTTATCCTAAAACTCTGACTTTTTGTCTGTCTTCCAAGTCGGATTCAACAGAGTCTTTTCACTGCCCGAACTTGTCGTAAATAGCTTGTTTCAGCCTGATGAATGCCACGTGTACATGAGGGTCATTAGCATAATCCACAACTCCTAAAATGTCCATTTAAGGCTCAATGTTCCACTCTTGTTTGTGGGCGAGTTTCATTCACAAAAAAACACTGCGCAGCTTCAAGTCCTGCTTTCAGACATCAGCAGATGAAAACATAACAGATTTAGGAGTGACAGCAGAAGATTCAAAACAATTATGAATAAATGATGAAATATGAATCCATCCGAGCAGCTCTGCACTGTGACAGAAGTAAAGACTTTGACATGAAGTTAAATGCTGAAAAACAAGGCGGTCATGTGACAGTCACGGAGATATTAGGCGAGAGAATAATATCGTCTACAGGTGATGTTACACTGCCAGCTGCAACGCAACATATGATACTAGACAGAGAGCTGCAGAGAGACGCAGGAAGTTTCCAACAACTACTGAAATGTAGAAGTTGCTGTGCCAAAATAAGCTCTCAGTAAATTGTCAGCCGTGTTAATTTTGGTACCATACATAAACTCCAAATTAATTCAGATTAGGGCATTATAACTTTAAGTCATAAGTGTTTCTCCGCTGTGAAGAAAGGCAGAGATGATCTATTCATGACTCGTACGACAGCTCTGGACCACTCGTAAATTTCGTTCGTACCTCAGAGAAAATTCTAAGTGCAAGAAAACTGATGAATGCCACAAACGTTAAATCACTCGTATGTGCATATTAGGAATGAAACTGCCTGTACGAGTGCTTCTTGCATGAGGCCCAATTTCACAGAAAATTCTGCCGGAAAAAATGGACGCAGACTGATGTCATCCTGTCTGTTTTCTATGAATCATCTTCTTCTTCAGGGCTTCTGTTTGACACTGACACACACACACACACACACACACACACACACACACACACACACACGCACACACACTGGTGCGAGTCTCACTACAATGAAGAGCTTTACTCCAGATGATATAATGGAGACGTGTCAGTGTGTCACATTAATTCCATTCTAATGACTTCCAATAGAGAACAGAACAGAGCTCCATTAACACTACTGGCCTACTTCTCTTTATCTGACTGCCTGTCTCACTTCCTGTCTATCTGTTTGTCTCACTGTCTGTCTGTCTGTCTGTCTCCAGACTGTCCAGTTTGTTCAGGGAATTTTTGTGGAGAAATATGACCCGACGATAGAGGATTCCTACAGGAAGGTGAGACAGTTTCAACCCATTTGTCTGTCCTCGTAATAACATGTTAGTCTATATGAACAGGGGAAGTGATGTGAGACAGTAGTCAGTAGTTCGTGGGGGGGGATGAGATGGAGATCAGACAGACTGAGGGTTGGCTAGTGGCTAATATTAGTTGCTAACAAGCAAACCACTTAAAGGAACAGTGTCTAAGATTTTAGGTTGCAGATTACAACCAACTGAATACCCCTCCCCTCAGCCCCGCACTTCGAAGCATGTAGGAGAACCTACTCGTGAAAAACGTGAAAGGCCGTCTCTAGAGCCAGTGTTTGGTTTGTCCGTTCTGGGCTACTGTAGAAATGTGGTGTAACATGGTGGGCTCCTTGGAAGAAGACCTGATTCCTAAGTAGATATAAAGGGCTCATTCTAAGATAATGAAAACACAACAATTCTTATTTTCAGGTGATTATGCGCTAATTAAAACATAATTATGAATATTATATTCCATTTCTGCCAATAGATCCCCCTAAATCTTACACACTGGTCCTTTTAATATGAAAGAAAAAAAAGTAAAACGCAATGAAAAAGGGGAAGAAGATCAATGAAAGGAGGAAGATTATAGAGAGATGGGAAATGAGGTGATGAAACAAGTAGAATTGAGTGAAGAAGGAGAATATGGAAGCCTATTTCTGCCAGGAAAATAAAAAATAGGTGAAAAGTTGACCACGATCAAAATAAAAATAAAAATATCAGTAAATCCAAATTGTGAGATAAAAATCCAAAATGTTAAGATAATAAATCAAAAAAATCAAACATATGTGATTAAAAGTCAGAATTATAAGATTATATGTGATAAAAAAGTCAAAAATATGAGATAATAAATATTATCCGATTATGAGAGAAAAATTCAATATTTTGAGATAAAAATCATAAGTACACAATAAAAACTCAAAATGATTAGATAAAAAGTCTAAGTGATCAGATAAACCAAAATTATAAGATAGTCAAATTTTTTTTTTTGAGATTTATAGTTTTATTTTCATTTTCGACAATACATCATAAAGACAAACAATACATGAACAGTGAGACAGCCGCGTATGAAATAATGCATCAAATTAATTCAGGCAGGATGAAAAGTAAACAGCGAGAAACATAAAATAAATAAAATAACACTATGATAAATAAGTGCTCTTACAATGGTACACAGTAAGATTGGGGATAAGAGTTATGCATGAGTTGAGCCTCCATCCGAGCCCTCAGTGTGGGTTATCCATTTATTCCATTTCAACATATAAAGGTCTACTTTATTCATAAGTCTGAACGTCAGTTTCTCCAAAGCTGCCAAGTGACCTATCTGACTAGACCAGCGGATGACAGAGGGTGCCTCCATTCACATACGATTAGTTTGCGGCCCATCATGAATACTGTCTGAATCCACTCTGCATCTGAGGGGCTGATATCCTGAAGAAGTGAAGGGTCTCCCAAGACAAATAGCTGTGGAGAAAAGGGAATTTTGTGTCTTTGGATACTTTCAATCTCAGTGCTAATTCCTGCCCAAAGTTCCTGTATGTTAGGGCAATCCCATAACATGTGCATCAGAGAGCCTTCTGCCCTCTGGCAAAATAATTTTGATGGTGTCCAGTAGACTGTTCAAAATCTTAAATTGAATGAGTCTGGTTTTGAGGTCTCTGGACATCTCTTTGAGATTTCTTAGCAGCAGATTCCACTCCTCCTCTGTAAATTTCGTGACCAGATCAGACTCCCGAACCAATTCAAGTGCGGAGGCCGAATTATCTGAGCAGCGCAGAGGCATTGAGTAATAATGAGATGCTTCATGCCCCGGCCCAAACACCTTACGAGTGAGGTCACCTGCAGTGGGAGGTGGTGTGGAGGCAGATCCGAATGTTTGAACAAGGGGATGTCTAATTTGTAGGTAACGGCAGAACTGGTGTTGAGGTAAGGCAAAGGACTCCTTTGACTGATTAAAAGACATAATGGTGCCATCCTCGTACAAGTCACCCAAGAAAGTCAAAATTATAAATTAAATTAATGAGTCAAATGTTTGAATCCCTATCTCATAATTTTGACTTTTATCTCATAATGTAGATTTTTTATTTTATTTCATAAATTTGACTCCATGAACATTTTTTTTCATCACGACAAACGTTGAATCTATATCTCGTCATGAATGGGCTTCTATACAAAAAGAGGAAGAGATGAAGACATAAATATTGAGGCAAAGGAAGGAAACAAGGTGCTTTTTTATCTTCTCGGTGCCCCTTTAGTGCCACTTGGCTCCACCCACATTTGTGCAAGTTGATCACAACATTGACATTAACACACACTACTTCCCTGCTTGGTTAGGACATAAAATATGGAGAAATGTGCACCTGATGGGTTGTTAAAGGCAACGGGAAACATAAACACGTGCAGAAAATGCAGCTGGTTATATTTTAACAGGCTTAAACAGACAAAAATTGCAACATATTTGTTTATATTTGTTTATATTTTTCAATGAGTCAGCCGTCATGGTAATCCCTCCAGTGGTTGTTGGGATATTTTAGGGATGGACCGACTGACCACAGTGCTCGAAGTGTTACACGGTTCATCATTTCTCTCTAATAGTCATCTTAGACAATGACTCAGAAGTTGAACATTCGCAGAAAGGTCATCGAGTTTGCAGCAACAGTTATTGTGAAATCTTGGAAGTTTTAGTGGTTTGTTGTTGTTAGTTTGTTTTGGTGAATGTTTTGTCTTGCAGCTCACTCTCTGTTTCTCTGTCTCTCTCTTTCCAGCAAGTCGAGGTCGATGGACAGCAGTGTATGTTGGAGATCTTGGACACAGCAGGAACAGTAAGATCTATTAACATGCAGTATCTACCTATCTGTTGACCTGATGACCTGTTTCTGTAACCTGGAACTGGAACCTGAGGTTTTCAGGGGAGAGAAGTGAGGAGTGACCTGCGATCTAAAAACTCCTTCTTTGAGTCATAACTCAGTCAAATCTGAACACACCAACACGATACACATTTTTTTTAGATTCAGTGTGAGTTGCACACATCATCTCCTATGTCTGCATTGAATAAACATCCATAACTCAACGTAGAAAAAAAACGTTTTTATGTACAGAATTGTGTTTTCTGAGTTTCAGTTGTTAAAAGCACAATAAAAACAGTGTTTACAAAAAGAGGAAACCATAGAAAAAGGACACTCCCTATAACTGCAGAACTTCCCTGAGACTTATATCGTTTTAAAATTTACTCCAGTGTCCAAGTAATACAGTGAGACTTGTCTGTAAATCCATGGCTACACTGCAAACAGGAGCTACTAAATGCTAATTCGTCGTATTTTAATGGAGACAGTTTGTCATAATGTAAACAAATATAGGTTTAAAAAAAATGAGGCTCAAGTTTTAGCCCACAGCTAAAATCCCCCAGAGCATTACTGAGAGCATCTCTCAAATTAAAGTAAGACCAGGAAGAGGAGCTGCAACTAGCAATCATTTTCATTATCAATTAATTGATTGATTTCATTATTTTCTCAATTAATCAATTCGTTGTTTGAACTATAAAATGGAAATGGTGAAACTGCTGTTTCCCAAAGCCCAGTCCTCAAATGTCTTGTTTTGTCCCGACCAACAGTTCACAACCCAAAGATATTTAGTTTACCGTCATTAAGGACTAAAGAAACCAGAAAATATTCACAGAAGCTGGAAGCAGAGAATTTATTGTATTTTTTCTTAAAAAATGACTTAAAATGATGAATCGATTTATCAAAATAGTTGGCATTTAGTTTTCTGTTGATCGACTAATTGATTAATCGACTAATTGTTGCAGTTCTAGAACAAAGAATAATAACAGGAATGAAAAAAATCCATGAATATGAACTTTTTTTAAGATTCTGACATAACTAACGTTCATAATCTTATATTCCTGGAACACCGACACTCTTCTCTGTCCATTCACATACACATATTTAGCCTGTGTTGCAAATGAGTGGACATACACACAAGAAACTTGAATTGGACCTGCCATAGGGGGGATGATGGTAGATTGGGTTGTCCACATACTTTTGGCCGTATAATGTAGCTGTGAATCCGCCTCACCGTCTCCCGGATTATCTCCTTGTGTGTCTGTAGGAGCAGTTCACGGCGATGAGAGACCTGTACATGAAGAACGGTCAGGGTTTCGCTCTGGTTTATTCCATCACGGCTCAGTCCACCTTCAACGACCTTCAGGACCTCCGCGAGCAAATCCTCAGAGTGAAGGACACTGAGGATGTACGACACACACACACACACACACACACACTGCAAGTTTGACTGCATGTTGTAGTTTCAGTTGTCTTCACCGGCGAGTAGAGTTTTCTCAGGTGTCATTGCGGTTGTAGTTGTAGTAAGTGGAGCTGGAAATTTAGATTATTTTGTCAAAGCACATTATTAGTCGGAGTGTAGTGATAAGTGCACCAGTCACAGATTTTATAGTTAAAGTGACCCTGTGTAAAAATGGCCACTGTGGCTGCAAGTGGCAATTACGGGAGGATAGTTAATTTTAAAATGTTTTATATCGCCAGCGCAAGTTTGAGAAAATAAATCACTCACACTCACTCACTACTACGCTCACTTACTAGCTTTCTCCTGAGCTTTCAACTGCAACTGACAACTGAAAAAGCCTGTAAGTGGACCTTGAGTGAAGATTATTTGGTGAAACTACCATTTCCAAGGTCAAGGTCACACCCAAGAGTCATGAAATTAGCAAAATTAATGTTAGCTATAGAGCAATATCAATCTTAAATTTGCTAACTGTAGCTAACATGAGCTACTTCTGAGTGCATTTAATTGACTGAAAATGAGTTTTATCATATATGAATTCAACTTTTCATCTGTAAAAGGAAGAAATTGTTATTTCTTCTTTCAAAAGTTAAAAGTCTCACTTTAAAGTGGCAATCTCAAAAATCTGTTTCATTCTCTTTGGCGCCACCATATGGTGATAAGCAAAGCGGTAATTGCAGGTGAGCTGTTCTTTTTGCATGGATACCATTAAAACATTACTCTTACTGGCTTTTTACTCGCAAAGGTTTTATTGCACTTACAGTAACGTAACGAGTGTAGTTGTCATCAACTCGAATACTTCACCTGTTTCATTGTGAGGATACAGCGCGACCATAAATGACAGCAAAACACAGCAGAGACTGTTTGTTTATGTTGTTTACCTAACTTATGTGCACTTGTTTCATTTCGGCTCAGTGTGAGAGACTCTACTGCAATTTGCTGTGATTTATGGCCGCGCTACTTTGTCTCCTCTGAGGAGCAGCGAGGGGTGGGGCTCAGCCCTCCGTGTGTGTGCTGCATACACAGAGCAGCGCAGGAGAGACACTTACTGTACATGCAGTAAAACCTTTGCAAGTAAAAAGCCAATAAGAGTAAGCTTTTAAAATAATAAACGTTGTGACAGACACCTGTTTTGTAACAATCATAATACTGCAAATGCAAGGGCTTTCATTAGTGGGCCATAGGCTCAGTCACCATTGTATTACCTCATTCGGTGATAGATAGTGACTCAACAGACATTTATTTAAATGAAAATCTTCAGAGATCTTCGAGATTGCTGCAAGAACATAGAAGAGTAGAAATTTAAGTAGTCTGGCTGAAGACTTTTAGATTTGTTGCCCCCTGCTGGGTGAAAGTTTGATTTTAAGAAGCTGGATTAGAGAGTTTCTAATGAGGAAGTTGAAGTTCACTTTAGTCTGTAAATAATTACAGAAACACAACATAACAAGAAAACAATACAACAATATGTCAAGTTTTTCTACTAACTGAAAAGGCTGAAATTGTAACTTATCTCACAACACACATCTACTTATTTTACATCACACGACAGATGTCAAAAAGTAACAACCAACAAAATGATCAAGTAAAATAACACTTTAAAATTTTCTAGACTAATTGATTTGTCTGTTTAATTACTTGTTTTATCAGACCAACATTCCAAAACATAAAAATATTAAATTTGTAATGTTATATCACATCAAAAAGAAAAGCAGCAAACTTTCACATTTGAAAAGCTGGAACCAGAGAATGTTTGGCATGTGTGCTTGATAAATTATTAATCAATTATTATCATAATTGTTCCTGTTTAATTTTCAGTTTATCAACTAATCAATTACTCAACTGATCATTTCTGCTATTTAACTTGTGAGGGGAACTCAACTACTTTGATTGTTCATTTATTTGAAGCATTTAAAACTGAAAACAGTGACACCTCCTGGCTGATCTTTGGTATTGCATTTGCATAGAAAGATTGAATGCAAGACCACATGCTGAAGCCTTGAATCAAAGTATATTACGTTCAATAATGGTTACACAGAATAGATGTCTCTGCTTTTAAATATTGTGGAAGTTTTCTGAAACTTAATTTAACTTAAATCTAACAGAGAAACTGAAATGTAGAACAAAACAGAAGGCTAGTGTAGAACAACAATTAACACAGATAGGTGCAGAGATAGTTTCAGTACACTGGCATTGGAGCGATTTTACAAAATATGAAGATACAAAAAGGAGTAACAAAAAAGAATGTTATTAGTGTCTGTTTCCTGTGAGTAAAAATCTTCTTTCATTTATTTGTCACACTTGTTTTTCTGTAGTCAGAGGGTGTCATAAGTCTTCTTTTCCATGTAGTGTAGATACTTGACAGTGTCTATAAAAAGATCCGCAGTAGGAGGGTTTCTCTGAAGCCAGCATTTGGGAACAGTGTTTTTTACTAATAAAAAAATACCATAAAAATCTTCAAAAGGCAGATATCACATTTACACAAACAGTCAGACATATCTCCAAGATACAGAGAAAGAAATTAAACATTAGATATTGTAGAAGATTGACCAACAAGTCTGTGGTTTGTGGTGTGTTGAGGTGAGCCATTAATTGCGTTTACATACACATTAGTATCCTGATTATACTCTGGGTATGGTGTTAACATTGATACAGGTGTGTGGAATTACTTCTTATTGGTTTGGGTTTATTGTGTGGTGCAGGTGTGTTGATATGTGTTGGGATATTTTTTTAATGTATTATTTTCCCCATAATTATTAGAGTTTTTTATTTTTAACCTTCCACTTGAGTGCCTTGAATTGGATTTTTTTATGCCATACTCCATCCATGGATGAGAGCATATTTTTCCTCTTTCAAATGAACCTGTATATGCACAACACATAACTGGGATCCCCCAAAATCCTGATCATATCCAGGATACTCATACACATGTAAACGCACGCAGTGAAACATTCTGTATCAGTATATCAAGTGCTGTGTTGAGTAGTTGGCTTTGTGCATAACATCATGAAGAATATTATATACTTGATACTAAAAAAAAATGCTAACTTAAGAGTTGCATGAATGTGAATATGAGTGTGAATACTCCTGCAGGTTCCCATGATCCTGGTTGGAAATAAATGCGACCTGGAGGTGGAGCGTGTGGTGGCCAAAGAGTCAGGCATCGGCCTTGCCCGCCAATGGAACTCCTGCGCCTTCCTGGAGACTTCGGCCAAGAGCAAGATCAACGTCAACGAGGTGACACACACACACAGACACACACTTAAAAGTTACATTAGAGGTCCTCACAGGTACTGTTAGTTTGTAGTAACGGCGATCTGATCCAGGACCCAAATTACATATCAATGTGACTAATTCTAATAATATTTTGGAATTGGTCTAAGTAGCCACCAGTCTATTTCCGACTGTTCTGTTCAGGTCTGACTGTTCTTGGATCTTTATTTGGATTTGGATTTCCAGATATCAGGTTTAGGAAGGTTTTCCATGGGTCTGTTTTGGATGGGTCCAACATTTTGGAACCATTCATCAATCAATTTTCAATAGAATTGTGAGGTGTGAGGAGCTGCTGGTTTCTGAGGTGTTTTTCTTCATTCTGTAGTCCCATTTCAAAATTGACTGATCTTGATGTTACTGAACATGGAAACTCAGGACTCTCCTGGATAATGTAACAATCCTACAGGTTTATATTCTGACCACCAATTTTTGTTTGTGATTTTGGCGGATGGCTAAGTATACTACAATACCCATGAGCCTGTCAGAGGTGTGAATCAGAGCATAATTAATTCAAAACGCTTTGTTGCTGAAGTTGTAAACAAAACGTGGTGCCATAGTTATTGATCTCACTCAGAAGTTACCCAGAAATTAAAAGCAAACTGATTCAATTAAGCTTTAGCCCACCGTTAGCGGCACACATGACCTAGTTTGAATCTCTATGATTGGCTGTTTCTTGCTGAAATGCACCTTGGGATTCATAGTTAACTTCTACCCCAAAATTTTTATATCCACAGTCTTGTACCTTCAACTTTTTACTAAAGAACCAGATATTTTTTAACACAGTTGTTCATCTCTTGTACTGATGATTTAACCGAGAGAGTTTCATGTTGATCCAAACTGTAGAAGAGAGAGAACTGTGAGTCACGTCACATTGTCTATGAGAAAAATAAATGTAATTTTTACTTCCAGAATCGGGGGTGCCCGAAATATCTCCTCCACTAGAGTTGACTATTTGAGTAATTCTAGAGTAGTACCATGTATAGTGGGGGTCAACAGGGGGTCAGCCTGGGGGCCCATAGTTTAACCTGGCCATGACTTTAGGGCAACATGAAAATATATATTCTGATATTAATTTTGATGTATGTGTGTTTGTGTGTGTAGATCTTCTATGACCTTGTGCGACAGATTAACAGGAAGAGTCCGGTTCCAGGGAAAACTCGCAAAAAGTCCACCTGTCAGCTTCTCTAATGACAGGTGAGTCTTTAGTTCATATACACACACACACACGGGGTGCTTTCCATTCTGCTAATTTCTGCTTCCTCCCGTCCTCGCTCCTCCGTCCTCTGGCTGTGACCTGGAAACTGATCTCCCTCCGCCATCATCGAGGATGTTCCAATCCCTTTAATGCACCTCAGAGGAGACGAGGAGCTTAGAGCGAGGAACCACAGGTGTATCCTCTGCGGAAGCTGTTTACCAGACAGCAACACCTCTTTGATCAAATGTCTTTATTGATTGGTCAGCTGATCTGACGGGACAGTAAACAGTTGGGCTGTTGGAAACAGCTTTACTGCAATATTAATATACATGATTACAATACAGTAGATCAGGAAAAAAACACCTGTGAAACAGGAATGACGGCACCAACGGCATCCATTCATATTTGTTCATAAAATAAAAATAACGTGTGTAGAATCTCTCACAAACTAAATAATCAGTAATTTATTTAAACATATTCTGTAGGCTGTAGCAGTTTTTTTTTGCTCTTTTACGTCTGTTCTGTTCCTTTATTAACTAAAGGATTTAAATTGTCTATTAGTGTCTTATTCTTATTCTGACCTATAATCAAATAAAAAATTGGAGCAGTTACCAGGTGTCAGCTGTTTTCCTTTTAAACCGTTAATTATTTCTACATATTGGTTGCTGACTTCTTCATATTTGACAGTGGAGGTGATGTGCGTCATAAGTAGTTGGTGTCTCCTGAAAATGGTGCTAGAGTGAGCGAGGACGTCCTGTTTGGTGAATTAAATTCCTTCATCCTCTCGTCTCTCGTTCGCATCCTCAATGGAAGAACCTAAGACTTGAGGAAGAGATGCGAGTGAGGAAAGTGGGGAGCCACGTTAGCCAAATGGGAAGCACCTCATATATTATTACACACTTAAATACCTCTTACACACTCAGTGTTTGTACACTTTTCTCCAGTTCTCTGCTCACCTGACCGACAACCAACCAACCAACCAATCACAGGACATCTTCCAACTTGCCACGCCCCTTTAACACGACCATGTCATCATCAACGTCAGCCACCTCTGACCTCTGTTCCCATGACGACTACATCTCCCATCCTTTCACCACCACCACTGTCTAATGGAGACTGTTGCCTTGGAAACATTAAAACCAAACATCAAAAGACTGCGGCGGCGATGATGATGATGAAGATGATGTTTCTGATGGGGCTTGCCCATCATGCTCTGTGCTAGGCCATTTTGTGCTGGGAAATGGCTTCTTGCTTTTTAATTTTAAATGTTCCTTTCCTTTTCCTTTCCTTTCACTTATTTTCTAGCAGTGCCGAGCCATTCACGCACAGTTTGACCACTTCACTGTCAGCCATAATGATGTCACAGCGAGCACGGCTGGCTTTGTGTGCGTGGCTCCGGTCAAACCTGTGGATCCATACAGTGATTATTATTACAGTGGTTATTATTATGATTCTGTGTGAAAAGATATAAAAGTCATTTAATGTTTTTGTTTCTGATTTTTGGGGTGGGTGGGGGGAGTGGGGGGTTAGGGGGTGGCAGCAGGTCATGGCGTCAGCTCACCATGTTTAGCTTTGAGCTAACAGAAATTAGCTGACAGCTATGAGACTGAATTGGTAATATTCTGAGAGAATGCTAACTATCCAGATGTGTTGGATGTTAGCTTTGTTAGCATTTTAGCATATTCAGAAATTAAAGTGTGTTTATAGCTTTGGGCTACTTGGTTAGCCTAGCAGCCAGTCAAATACGTTAAAAAGATTGTGAGATTTTATTCTATTTGTGGTGTGTTAGCATTATTGGTATAACCCCCCCAAAAAGCTAGCTCCCAATCCCAGTGTCTAATGAAATGCATTAGCATTGTTGGGAAGAAATGCTTACAATGCTAACACTCTGTTTGTGGAGTATTAGCTTTTTTAACATAATATTAATAGCTTGGGGCTACGTGGTTAGCCTAGTAGCCGGTAAAATACGTTAAGAACATTGTGAGCTTTTATTCTGTTTGTGGAGTTCTAGCTTTGTTAACATATTCTTAAAGAAGTTAATGTGTACTTGTAGCTTTGGGCCACCTGGTTAGCCCAGCAGCTAAAGTAGAAAACGTTAAAAACATTGTGAGGGAACACTAACAATTATATTATGTTGTGTGGCAGATGTTAGTTGAATAGATTTGTTAGCATTCGCTCACAATGTTAAAGATTATATTCTGATGTTTGTATAATGTTAGCATTATTAGTCCTAGAAGCTAATGGAACGTGAAGATGCTCACAATGCTAACACTTTGCTTGTTGAGTGGTAGCATTGTTGTACATTCACAAAGAAACAAATAGGTGACGGTTATTGTGAACTAGCTTCTTGGCTAGCAGTGGGCTTAGCTTCTAGTCCTAGTAGCTAATGAAATATATAAGCAGTGTTGAGAGGGAATGCTAATAATGCTAAGGAATTGTTTGTCAGGTGTTGTTAATATGTTCAAAAAGAAACAAATAGGTGACGGTTATTGTGAGTTAGCTTTTTGGATAGCTTTGGGCTTAGCTTCTAGCCAATGGAATGTATAAGATGTGTTGTGAGGGAATGCTAACAGTGCTACCACAATGTTTGCTATCACAGAGAAACAAATAAGTGCTGCTTGCTTCTAGATAGCTTGTCACGCATCAGTTAGAAGAACTTATTAGGAATATTCTTTAGGAAAAGTGTTGAGTTTCAAAATATCAACAATGAAACTTTAGTATTTAGGTAACAAAATTATAGTTTAGTTAGCTTGTTAGCCAACAGCCTATGGAATATTGGGTATATTGTAAGGGGATGCTAACAATGCCATAATCTCAAAGAAACAAATAAGTGAAATTAGCTGCAGGATAACTTATTAGCAGAGCAGTGTGGTGAGCTGACTCCAGATCTGCTGCTCAGGACGGACATGTTGCCTTTAGACAGCAGACTCACACTGGTCCAGTACCCTCCCTGTGTGTGTGTTTGTGTGTGTTTGTTTGTGAGTGTGTGTGTTTGTTTGTTTGTGTGTGTGAGCTGCAAAACAACAATGAACCAGGCCAGTTTCTGTGATGACCTTTTTGGCCCGGGCGACGGGGTGGGGAGGGGTTGTGTTATATTTACTGAGCAGGACAGCCAGCTGGCGTTGTTTCTGTATTATTAACCATATTATTACCTGATTATTAATATTATTAACACAATACATCTGAGAGGGAAACACTGAATTATTGTGGGTCGATCGTTCCTGTTGGTCAACGTCTTCTCTAACTGATGGGCAGATATTAAGCTATCCATGCATCAGTCCCTCCAGGATTTCCAGAGGTTTTTTGTGATTATTGCAACAAAAAATGCCTGATTTTGCATCAGCTTTTCTAAAAAATTTCGCCACAATTTGAAATGTTTTATGTGCTCTTATTGCTGTAAAATTACAGGAATTGGGAAAATTGCAAGCAAAGGAAAATGTGTTTTGTTTTTTTTTACTACCAATGAAGAGTTATATGTAATCATTCCCTTTGATAAAAGCATACTGCATATTACAGAAACAACTATATTTAAAGTTTCACCTCAACATTAGCACCAAATAAAATCAGTCAATAATGCCATTAAAATAAATCCATTAACATAAAGATTTATTGATTGCAGACAGTTTTGTATGCTTTACTGCAGAAAAGTGACAGTCCAATGAAGATTTTTATTTGTGGTCGACGACAATGTTATAAGGATTACAAAACAGTTTCCCTCCACTGTTATGCAAAACATTTGGGACTTGTTTTGCTCAGTTTATGGCACTTATTTTTGTTGGCAGGTGAGATTTGGCCATTTAATTTGGAAAAGTTGCAGTAATTTAGCAAAATCGCAAGCTCTCACAAATATTGCAGAGATTTCTTAAATTTGCGTTAATTATTGCGATTGCAATTTCCTGGAGGGACTGAAGTATGGAGGACCAAACCTGACCAAAAAAAGTTGGGTTGATCCTCCATATCCTTGTGAACACATGGATGGTTTTGGTGTCAGTGTTTTAATCAGTTTAAGAAGACAGTTGAACTAAAATCTCAGTGTTTATTTTTAACAGTAGCACGGCTGAAGTTGAGACCGACCCGGAGGAGGTTGGGCTTGAAGCTGAAGCCCCGCCCCATCATTTGTTGGGGCGTGGCCTGTGAAGCCACAAAAAAAAAAAGCCTTCAAACATCTGTCTTCAGTTTGAAATGTGAGAGTGTTCAGCTTACAGATACAGTATGTTGGACCAGTGACCTCTGTGAGTACTGCTGTGCACAGTGTTGTACTATTAGAAGTACTGCTGTCAGTATTCTGGTTCTCCTCCAGTACGTTCAGTCATGTAGCATGTTGATGTTTCTGTCAGTCTGACCTCCAGGAGGTGCTGCGACAGTTTGCATGCCGAGCAGAAGCTTTCAAGTGAACGGTCTGTTTGCAGCCAAGGTGGGGTGATTGCAAAAGAAAAAGTCAAAAGAAAAGCCGGTGTTGTGCTAGCCTCTGGTTGTTTCCCATTGAGGAGTTTATGGAAGCGGCTATGTGCTACTCTTTGAAAATACCTCCAATCAACCATTAATTTAATAATTTAATTTTTTGCAGCTTGTCCAAGTTAGTTTTCGAGTTTTTGCCTCATTCTGACGCTGTAATGGGAGCATTGTGTCTCGCATTCCACACTCGAAAACAAACTTGGACAAACGACACAAAGGTAGGATTTATGCTATATCAAAAGTGTTTCCAGACCATATTTTTCTGTTTTCATAGCGAAAATACTTCAATGATGATAATTAAATATTTTGTTTGATTAAATTCCCCAACTTTAGTAAAGAGCTACTCTCCTAACCCTCTCAATGGGAAGCATCCAGGACTGTCTCCCATGCAGTAGAGCTAGTTTTATAAGATGAGAATGCCCATTTTGCTCAATGGCTGATGGCAACATCGGGATGTCCCACCTGTGCTGGAGCACCTGGCCACGGCAGCAATCAGACCATTGTGGCTTCCAGAGTCACAGAGGCTGTGGTGGCATTCGTCATTTCAAGCAACTTCTGGAATTTGAACGTACAACAGCAGAGGCCAAATTTATACCCATGCTAAATTAGGATTGTTAAAATGCTTTTTTTTCACTTTTGACGGAGCTAGGTTAGCAGTTTCCCTCTTCTTCCTAGGCTAAACACATCCTGGACCTATCTCTGCACTGGATTCAGAGATTAAACCAATTATGATCCTTGAGGAGAAGTGGCATTGAAGTGATGAGTGCAACCGCATCCAAATGCAAACTGGAATGACTCATTCACAACGAGATTTTACATTACTGAAATAAATTGCTTCTATTTCTCTGTATGGCATGATGACCAGTGAAATGTAAAAGGAAGCAGTTCAGCCAATGAAGTATCAGGTTAAAATCCCAATTCCATTCTGCTGAGTCATTGCGGTTCAGCTGTTGGGGAGTTTGAAACTGGTATAAAATGGTCTGAACTGGTTTCTTCCACAATAGAAACCCACAGCAGCAGCGGGAGGTAGGGAGGGGGGGTGGGGGGTGGGGTGAAGCCAAATGTAAAGTAAAAACTAAAAAGCCTTAAATGAATAAAAGTGGTGCAATTTTGTAACAGCAACCTGTGTGTGGAGTCATTTTGGATTAGAGATATAGATAGATACGCCGGTTATAGATACATGTCACCCTCTGGTGACTGAGTTTTGTAAAGTCATGCTGTTTTAAAGACAGAAAACAAATATAAAAGTGAAGAGACTTTCATATAGAGAAACAACACCACAAACCACATAGAATTTATTTCATTTATTTTTAAATAGCACATTCTTACATATTTAAAATATAAAATACATAAAAACGTAATCAATCAATAACAAATGTTGCATAAATCCAGAAACATCACTGACAACGGATAAGATAAAACTTTACTGATCCACAGTTGGAACATTTAGCCTTGAAGCAGCACAAGAAACTGGTTAAGTATACATAAGAACAGCACACAGTAAAGTAAAAAGTATATATATATATATAGTACAAGTAACAAATGATTAAAAGCTAGAAAACTATATATAGTAAGATAAACAACATAAAAGTAAATCATTCAAATATAAGTGCAAAACCAATAGTGCAGTAGTTTCCTAATATTCTAGATCATTGTGACATGCTATACATAGTATTTTTAAAATACAATGAGATTGTTTTCAAAGTGCTTAACATTGTCTGCACATTGTGTTAAAACAAAACACAATGATGCTCACCAGAATAAGGTAAAGGAAAAGAAAAGGAATGATACTAAATGATAAAAGATGGTGAAAGACGACATCACATAAAAGCATGTTTTAACAGATTTCAGTGTGTACATATTTATATATAAATTTATTTATATATAAATGTATATGCATATATAGTATAATAAAGCATATGATAACAGTATGAATATAGTTTGACAAAACAGAAAAAGAAACTTAAGTAGGATGTTTCATGCAGGACTTATACTTGTAATGGAGTATTAAGTTTTAAAGACAGTTTATCTCAGACAGGATTAAAAAGAGGAGCTCAAAGTTGTCATTGTTGTCTTGCTGTGAACGCGCCTGCGCATGACGCTGAGCTGCTGCTATGGCAACGGCTGCGGCTTGTTCCCGTAACTAAAGTTGAGCAGCTGGTTAGCATGCTGGCCCAGCTGGTTAGCCGGTCGACGCTGTTAACCAGCTCATTAACTAACTAACTAACTCAACTGGTGTCATAATGGCACAGAAGTGACTTCCTGCGGCGTTTAATCGGCGGTGAGAGCGTCATGACTGTCCGCTTCAAGGTAAACAGCAAGTGTTAGCATCATTAGCGTTAGCAACAGGTGAGACGAATGAATGGATGCTAACGAGCGTAGCCACTTTAGCTCGCTAACTGCAGTATTTATAATGTGCTAGTGACTGAATTGCCGACAGCTTTAGTTACGGTGAGTCTGTCGTGTCTCTTTACCGGACATGAACGTGCACGATCCTGCAGAGTCAGGATGAATGTGATTTAATCTAATGTGATCAGAGCTAATCCGGTTCAGATTGTACTTGTATTGACCTGACTGTGCAACAACAACTACTGTTGCAGCTGTTAATAACATGATAACAACCTTAACGCCACCACAATGCACTTTAATATTAGTTAGTAATTCAAATAATAATTATTTTACAGTATTGTCCGTATTGATTAGTGTCTAACGTTAGCTGTGCTTGTTTTTGTCTGAACTGTCAAATCCTTGACTGCAGTATTAAACGATAGGTTCACAGTTTTTTTCCAGTCTACCTTGAAACAATAGTCAGGTGTCCAAATGACCATTGAAACATGTTTTTCTTGCTGTAATCATTCCTCCTGTTCATAGTGACCATTACAAGATCCCTTCATAATGTATTTACAATGTAGGTGATGAAGGATAAAATACATCAGTAAATGTCAGTAAAAAGTAACCAGACACAAATGACTAATCAGCCTGAGTCCTCTGCAGCATCAGACAGCAGCAGGCGGAGACAGCAGAGTCCAGCAGAACTATCTTGTGTATGTTTGTGTATTTGTTTCAGAGTCAGAGTGAATACCAGAAGAGCTACAAGGTTTCCCGGTCCAGAAGTGTGTCTCCTCAGCGCTGCGCCCCGTTGGCCGGCCTGCGCTCTGACCAGATGGGTACGTACCCTAACCTGATCAAAGTTTACTGTGAAAAAGCTCCACATACAGTCAGTTGTGAAGTTTGTAGCTGATTTGCACCAGTAAAGATGTTGTCTAAACAGAGAAAATAGCAGAACCTGAGAAGCTGCTGTTTGTTTTTGCAGTTGTATGAACACAGAGCAGGTTTTTCTCATCATGACATATTTAATCTATATTATATTAACATTTAATATTAAAAGTAAAAATCACATCTCATATGGTTGACCTGTCTGTGTCTCAGTTATCAGCAGAGAACCAGGTCTTCAGCGTCGGAAGAGGCTCGGTCCTGCTGGTCCTGCTCAGTCCGGCAACTTTCTGCTCCGTCCACCAGATCCGCAACTGTCCATCACTGAGCCAACTCTTCATGCACACAGAACAGCGCCCCCTGCTGGTAGAGACACATGTTGACGATATCCTACTCTTAAAGTATCTCATGAAGTCATCGGATCCCTGTAATAACAAACATTCCAACTGTGACATCAGAATACTCTAATATGTATATACTGTAGTAAAGACAATATGAGTGTTATAGTTCAGGGTTATGTTGTCAGACTTTGCTCAACATTGATCTCATATGTTTAAGACGTTCTTCATCAGACTCAGCTGTTCTTTTTCATCTTTAGCCGTACTTTGTCAGCCTCAGCTTTGCTTTTAGCTAAGAGAGTAGGTTCACAATCTTTCAAGTCTGCCTTAAAACAACAGTCACGATCCCAAATGAGCAGTGAAACATGTTTTTCTTGCTGTAATCATTCCTCCTGTTCATACTGACCATTAGAAGATCCCTTCATAATGCACTTACAATGGAAGTGATGGGAGACAAAATCCACAGTCCTCCTTCTGTGCAAAAATGAATAATATGAAGCTTCAGCGTCCAAATGAGTCAAATCAAGTAGATATCTTTCAACATTACAGTCTTTTTAGTGCTAAAGTTCCTCTTTTTGTTACTATACTTCCACCGAAGCTCAACAGGGAAACACTGTCCGAGGAAACACAAAGAGGGAATTTGATGCTAAAAAGACTGTAAATGTGTCAGATATCCACTTGATATGACTAACTCAGACTGCTTAAGACTCATATAAGCTTCACATCTACTTTTAAATGACTGTGTGGACACACTGTGGATTTTGGCCTTCATCACCTCCATTGAAAGCACATTTGAAGGATCTTTTAATATCCAGTATGAACAGGAGGAATGATTACAGCAAGGAAAACCTCTTTCACTGCTCATATGGACACCTGACTGTCCTGACTGCTGCTTAAGACACACTTGAAAAACTGTCAACTCGTCCTTCAACATGTGCACAGTCAGCGTGTCAGTATGCAAGCTTTTAATACAATATGTAATGTTAACATACTTGCGGTTGTAGCTACTAATATTTTATCAGTATGTTACAATAAATATAGCATGTCTAATGTTAGTATGTTAATGCATAACATTAATGATGTTAAAATTGCAAAAAAGTTATTTTAGCATGTTGATATGTTAATGCTTTAGATGTCTTCCTCCTTCTCCTCTTCATTACCAGCCTCTAGGAGCCGTTCAGCCCACAGGAAGGAGCCTTCCATGGACCCAAAACCTCCAACACCAACACCTGGATCACGGGTAGAACCTGCATCTTCTGCAGAGCCTGAACCTCCTGCAGGACCACGACCTGCTGCAGATTCTGAACGTGCTGCACAACCAAGAACAGCTGGAAAATCTAGTAAATATTCATTGCAAAACTTTGCTTTCATTATCTTCTCACACACACATATTAATTCTGTTTTCATCGTCTTAATTCTAATAAATATAATTTGAAACACTGAGACAATCAGTTTTGTTTAAATAGCTCAGTATCACAGATTTAAACATCACATTACATTACATCACGGTCTGTCCCGGTCGAGCCATATTGTTCTTGTTGGTGCTACAGCTGCTTTCTGTATTTTCAGCAAAGCCCCACCCCTCTAAACCTGACAGCCAACCACAGCTCAGCAGCCCTGTGACTGCAGCACCTGACGGACGGCAGCCCTCGGCCAATGAGGTCAGACGAAATATAGGCACGTCTGTCTTAAAACGACACCTTTACTGAGTTATAAATGAACAGGATTCCTCACCTGGTGTTGCAGGTTCAGCATGCTCTGCGGTTGAGAGCGGGGTTGAGGTCAGGAGGTCAAAGGTCAGGAAGTCAGAGGACAGAGTACAACAGACAGTTCAGCTGGAAGAAACCTCTGGCTGCTGCTTCACCTGTACTGACTGCAGAACAGGTACAGTACTAACTAATACTTCCAAATACTATCAAATACTACCACATGCTTCACTCATACTAACTGTAGAACAGGTAAAATACTAAAGATACCACTAAATGACACTGAAATACTACCAAATTTTACCAATATTAATCCCAAAACATCTGTCTGACAGTTTCACAGCTGGTGAAATACGACCATGCCCTACACAAAAATCTCAAATACCACATACATTTTAAAATGATACAAAAAGCAGAGACAATGAACATGTGCTGGCATTACCACTAATGCTGAAACAAACAATTAGCCAAGTAATTGATAAGTGGATAGCCAATGAATACTACCAAAAACTGTACTGTACACTGTATATGTTGTAGTAGTACTAGTTGCAGTGGTAGTTCTGACTTCCCAGGAGGTCTGAACACAATCAATAAAAAGTTAGTGTAGTTTAAAGATCTGCAGTTCAGCTGTGTGTCCACTAGGTGGAGATAGACAGTTAACTCCTGGCTCATCTGGAATGTGACCTTTCTGATCACTTCACTGGTTGTTTAACCATTAATTTGATGTAACTGGTGAACTGTTGTTTTCAGTCATTACTTTTGAATGACTGGTCATTGTTGCTGACCTTTGAATCCCCCCCCCCCTTCGGCAGGTGCTCTACTCCAGCAGCAAGTCTGTCCCCCCCTTTAAGAAGAACCCCATTTCCATGGAAACAGAGTATCAACAGAACTTCCAGGGTCTGGTCCCGTCCGCCAGACCTCGCCTTCGGAAATATCTGGAACATCAGAGAGTCCCACTGTTTTACACTCACATGGTAAACAAACACACACACACACACACACACACACACACACACAAATGCTCTATTTCAAATAATTATTTATGTCTGACATGTTTTTTCCACAAAAAAAGTTCAATTATCTTATTAAACAAACATCCCCTCCCTCATTGAAAAATCAAAAATTTATGAATATGCAAATATTGTTGATTTCTGAAGTTTAACCTCTGGACACAAGCCGTGTCCTGCTTCACTGTAAAATTCACTCTCAATGTACGTACACTGCAGGCTTCAAGTTTCCACATCACACTTGTGTGAGTTTCATACTGGACCACGATTGGCTCCAGACTAGATGTGATGTCACAAATCGTGAATGTAGGTACATGTGTTAAACTGACATTAAAAAAGGGACATATTCTACTTTTTTGGGATTTTCTGTCATTTATATATCGTTATGATGTCGGATGTTAAACATGGTCAAAGTTCCAAATCTTGAGGTGGACATGACGCAGGTCTCAGCCTCCTCTGAATGTCTGTTGCTGAACGACTGTTTTCTTTGTTGCTGAGGTTGTTCACATTGTCTCAGAATAACTTTCCTCCTTCAGCAGATGAATGAAAACAAACTCTGCACATATGGCACAGAGACGAGAACAACATTCAAGTGAAGGAACAATAAGAAAAACACATTTCTGATTGGATAGGGACTTTAAATTTGCACTAATATAGACAAGTAGTAGAGTCTGTAGTACTCTGATCAGGTAAACAGTCAATTGGTTAATAGTTGAGACGTCTCTTCTTTAAACTTACCTTTCTGCAAAAGCCTAAAAGTACATTTTAATGATATTAATAATAATAATAATACATTTTATTTATTTACAGCACTTTTAAAAGGCACTCAAAGATGCTTTACATAGATGAACGAATTGGCAAAAAGAAGTTATACAGAACAACAACAACAACAACAACAGCAGGAGAGACAATGTTAAAGGTACAAAACAAATGCAGTAAAAGATAACATAAGACATGCTTTTATATCTATATTTTCCCTTTTATACCTCTAGTCTGTCTTGCTGTTTGTTTGTTTTTTCACTTATGTCATAAAACACACAGTACTCGATCTTTCCTGCAGTCCTTTAAAGGATAAGGCTGGTTATATTCTACATTTAACAAATCCCATGAAAAGACCAGAAACCAACCGCGTGTTAGTCCGTCACTCAATACTTTATGACTTCCCTACTCTGTCCGTGTCTCTCAGCTCCAAGTTCATTGGTTCCTACTGAAAGAAAGAAAGAAAAACACCTCAAAATATATAGTTTCATGTTTAATAGCTGGTGACTGTAGAAGGAAATTTGTTGGGAACTATTTGCAGCGGCGGATGAATCCACATTTGGTTTACTAATGAGTATTTCTGGCCACAGGATGTTATGTGTCAGATGGAGTCACAAAAAAAATTGTGTGTTTTCATGGTGATGAAGGTCTACGGCACAGAAGAATAAGATTTATCAGATAGATAGATACTTCTTAGCAGATCAAAATGTAGAATATCACCAGAATTATACTTTAACTCTTAATAACAAGTGTCTTGACTCAGCTTTTTTGATGTGCAGAGCAACAAAAAGAGGAGGGAGGAGTCAGAGAAGATGCCCGGCCCTGACCAGGTGACCACGCCCCCTCCTCCTCAGGTTCAGAGAGGACACAGGTGTGTTTGTGTGTGTGTGTTTGTGTGTTATTGTGTGCTGTGAATTCATTATGTTTATGGAACCGTCTGTCTGTCTGACAGGATGTTGACAGAGTATCAGTCCAGCTTTCGTTCTCCCCTCTACAGGATCCCGGAAGAAGGCGGAGAAATGGACGCAGACGCTGCTCAGGTGAATGTATGTTGTCATATTAGGAGGTCAGGGGTCAGAAACTGTCTCTATTACTGGACTCACTTATCAACCTGCAGGTCAGATAAGAGGATAGTACAGAGAGAGGATGTGTTTAAATAAAGATATAAACTTAGAAAATAAAATGAAAATATGAGGAAAATGAGTCTCTAATGCGTTACAATATTCACAGGAAGTAATCTGTTTAAAATTGCATCCAAATTGCAAGTTTTAAACAAACTTCCTGCAGGTATTGAGTTCTCTATTTTGATTCTTCATACAGTTATTGTTCTGTACTGTCAGTGGTAAAATAGGGGTACCTTAGAGAGGCGATATTAAGCTTCTTGGAATTATCTGTTATTCATATCCTGTTATGATGTCGGATGTTAAAAATGGTCAAAGTTCCAAAACTTTAGGTGAACATATGTAGAAATGCTGCCTGCAATGCATAAGTCAGCTTGTCGCGCATGCGCATGAACCACCGTCCATTCTGTAGCCTTGGTTGCTAAAGTATTTCCATGTGTTGTTCACATTGTCCACTTTCATATTTTGGACCTGATTCAGGCTCCAACATGTACAGATGGATTTGAGAAGTTGACATTTGGAGTAGAGAAGGAGAAAAAGAAGTGAAATCCTGCTACTATAGATTGTTTATGTATCCTCTGGAACTGAAGGAAGCTTCCTAAAGCTGACCTTAGGAAGATCTAAAATGGCCTGTTTCAGACAGACTGAGGGGCTGCATAAAGGACCAGTAGAAGATAAAATAAGGAGTTTTTAACTGTAAATCATGCAAAGATATTCCAGTAGAGACCCAGAATATAAATACATGGATTCAGTGAAAGAAAGTGGTGGTAAGGAATAATGAATTTGTCTTTTTTCAAAAAATATCATGAAACTTACTGAATAAGAACATCGACAGCGGTCAGCGTTCAACCACTTTCAGCTTTTAACCACTAAACTTAAACTCACTGTACTTTGTCCACCTGCACATTTAAACACATCACAGTGAAAGCACGGTTGACTGATCACCCTCTCCCTGATCACTGTTATTGATGTGGTAGTCGGGGAAATTCGCGTAACGTTTGTGTTTTTGTGTGTGTTGCTGATGGAAACCAGAGTGCTGAGTGTCAGCAGTGAAACCACAGAGCTTCATTTCAGGGAAACAACAAACTGTTAGTCACTCACACACACATATGCACACACACGCGCACACACACACACACACACACACACACACGCACAGGTAGGTTCCCACCAACCTTGTGGAAAGTGTCGTTGAGGAAGGGGGCAGCTGCTCGTACGTGTAGAAACACTTTTCTACATGAAATCTGCAGATTTGAGCTGACATCAGTTCAACATCAAACAACTTCATTCAAACAGGCGTAATGTTTGCAAAGTTCAACAAAATACCATCAAACATTCCCCGAACACATGCAGGGAAAACAGTTTCTATCACTTTTAGTCTTAGTCTTTTAGTCTTACATTTATATTCCTAATATTTTCCGACTGCTTTTATGCTGTATGGCCAAAATCTTTGTGTACTTTTGGTCTTGTTCAGCTCGTTATTTCTCATTTGAGCCCCTTAGTTTCAATGAAAGAAGATCTGGTGGCAACAGTTTGTTTGTTTCTTTTCTGTTTCAACATGACAGTGGACCTCATGCAAGAACCACTACAACCGTCACATACACTTTTCTGATACTTATTATATATTCTTGCAGCTCACAGTGTAACATCACCTATTGTAGGCTATAATATTCTCTCCTCTAATATCTCTGTGAGACCTCTCTTATTAGTCACGGAGCGCTTTGCTTTAGAAAGACGCTTTTTAGCATCTAACTTCACGTCAAAGCATCCCCTCTTCATTTCTGTCACAGTACAGCGCTGCTCTGATGGATTCGTATTTTCTACTATAGTTTCAGCTCCTCTAATATGACTACTGACACTGATAAATATGTTTTTCTTTGGGAACATTTTTGTGAATGAAACTGTCCCACAAACCGAGCGGAACAGGTCGCCTTATATTATCTTAGGGTTGTTGATTATGCTAATAAGAAAATCTCAGGATCATTCAGCTCCGTTATGAACATTCATCAGGCTGAAATGAGCGATTTATGACAAGTTTGGAAACTTAAAAGCATTTATTGAATCCGACTTTGAAGACTCTTGCATGAGGCCAAATGTCCCCGTGTACAAAGCCAGCTCCATGGAGAAATGGTTTTCCAGTTTGGTGTAGAAGAGCTTGACAGGTCTGCATAGAGCCCTGACCTCAACCACATCCAACACCAACGAGTCAGACCTTGTCACCTGACATCAGAGTTGAACCTCACTAATGCTCTTGTGGCTGAATGGGAGCAAATTTCTGCAGCCAGGGCCCAACATCTGGTGGAAAGCCAGAAGCCATGAGAGTGGAGGCTGCAGATTAATGTAAATAGTGATGCCATCGCAAGTTGTCACATGTATTTAGCTTAAAAATTTGGTCTCATCAACAGCTATCATTCTTTGGAGGGAAACAGAATCACAAACCAAACATGCCGAGATTTATAAAACAAATTGTATCCATATATTTAAGTGTTAAAGACTATAAATGACTAATAACAGGTTTTTAAACATTACTGTCTGTAATGTTTTCTCCTGGGGGGAGTTTACAGTCTGCTGTTAAAACTTACAAATAGTGGCTTTATTATAAGCAGATTCCAGTATTTTTAGGCTTAATATGTGTAATTTGAGTAGTTTTAGTCCAGTAAAATAAATGTAATGAATAAATAAATATTGTTCCTAGTAGTAGGGACATGACTCTGGAACAATATTTAGACCTTCATGTTGGGAAATAACTTAATAAAAAGTTTCCTGAGTACATAACCGAATGGAAATGCTGCACATGCAATGGCTCTGCTTCATGGTTTTATTGAGTCACCCTGCAACACTGACGATAGTGTCCCAATTTGGGGTCGACTCTTCTGAATCTATGGCCGTCAACAGATCCATTTGTGGGTTCAGGTGTGATTTTTCTCTTTTTTTTTTTTTTTTTTATTCCCACAAAATTTAAATAAAAGCCTTGTTAGAAAATATGCGAAAGAAAATAAAGAGGGAGTGAGGGGAGGGGAGCATAAAAGCGAAACCAAACAGAAACTGAAACAACTTTACCTGATCTGTATTTCATTGCTGTTGCTAAGTGAAAAAAATATACAGCTACGACTAAAGGCCTCACAATGTTAGAAAATAAGCAAGAAAAAGTAGTGCGGGAGAGAGAAAGGAGCCATTATAAAAGTGAAAATAAATGGAAGTTTAAACAACTTTAATTAATGTTTCTTTGTGGTTAAAGATAAAATGCATACAGATAAAACTCAGCAACACTCCTCACTCAAATTTGCCACTCGAGTCCCGTCAGTCCTTTAAATAACAAATCAAAAGCTCTACAACTGTAAAACTCAACTAGAACAACTTAAAACACATTAAGCATGCAAAGCTCTTCATATTTAACAGATATTATATTACTCAGCAAGCTGATCATAAGAAACATTAATGTGACTGTGTGAGCCTTTTAAAAACAAACGTCAGAAACTCTGAGAAAGAAACCATGAGACTATTACATTAAAAATACACACCAGTTTATGAGGTACATCTTGCTAAAACTAATGCAGTATAATATAGCAGACCGAGACAGGTGTTGATTCATCTTTATGGTCATTTATGGTCATCCTGACTTTTCATCTAGTGCCATCGTCAATTCAAAATTTCAATTTGTCCAACACTTTAGTTTACGACCAAATACCTGCAGAAGCCATTCAGTTGTTCTTTGTGTTCAGTGCTAATTAGCAAATGTTAGCATGCTAACACATTGAATCAACACAGTGAACACGGTAACATTATCACTGGGAACATGATGTTAGCATTTACAAGTACAGCCTCACAGAGCTGCTATCATGGCTGTAGCCTCATATAATCTTTGTTTGCGTTTGTTGTTTGAGCCTCAGGTCAGTTACAGTTAAATATAATTTTCAGGGTTAGTGCATTTCTGAAACAAAGCCTATATGCTTACCCACACTGATATAAAATATTAGAAACAACTCTCAGCACCTCTATAAATCATGAAATTGTTGCAGGGTTGTTTGATTAGACTGTTCAAGTTTTAGCTATGTGTACCTAATAAACTAGGAACTGAGTCTATACTTTTCTGATTTGCAGTAAGTTTTGTTCTTGAGATGCATCTCACAACCCGAGTTAGCACCAACAGAAAGCCAACAATGCTGCAGCTTCTTTTAATTTCACAGAATCTCTTCTAAATAAAAGAACAAACAATACTAAGCCACTGGTCGAGGAATCAGTGGGCGATTAACTTTCCGAGCGTGCGGTGAATCTGTCCCGTGAATCGTTTCACCATGTGGAGGGAGCTGTCAGCTGACGTCATGTGCTGGCTGTTCTGAGGAAACAATCAAACCTTCACCGACTCAGTCATTCAGCATGCTGACAGTCACGTAGAGAAGCGCCGTGTCAGGCTTCATCTGGGGGTTGAGGTTTAGGTTAGAGACAGGTTGAGGTTTGGTCTGATAACGGGGTCAGGGTTATCCAGTGTTTGGACTGGGATCTAGAGCAGGTTACTGTTTTATCAAAATCTGCAGCATGAGGTGTTGTAAAGGTTTCATATTAAATTATCAAAGCAAAGATGTATAATTTGTCTTCTTGCTCTTAAATTTGAACTAGTTCTGATACAGATTTGTTTTTTGACAAAGGAAGAACAACACGTGTTTAACACCTCCTTATCATTTCTCATAACTCACCATGAAATTTGCTAGTCAGCATTTCCCTTCTGCGTGTATTTACTGTTTAATACGTGCACTGGCTGATATGTCAACCATGGGCAACATCAGCAATGTTTCCACACGTAGTTGAGTTTGCAGATATTTGACATTTGAGTGTTTTCACAGACAGAAAATAGAAAAGATTATACTTTTATTGTCCACCTGGGTGGAAAATTGTCTTTGGCTCACCAAAACTTGAGAATGCACTATACATGATTCTTACAAGAAAAAGATAGCAAAGCAGTCAGTAAAACAAACACAGATAAAAGTTTTTTAGCAGTGTTTAGCAGCACTCCAGCTAAACATTTCTTTTTGTTGCTGCTCTCTGAACAGGCTGCATGTCAGTTCAGTGAAGTATCAGCATACCTGCAGCCTAGAAATATATTTATAACAAGTCAAAATGTGTGTGGTCACCCTCTCTACTACTACTCTGCTACTCTACAACTACTCTACTACTTTTAACACCCAGAGCCAAAGTGTCCTCATGGTGGTGATAGAGAAAAGGTAAGGAGGTCACTAAAATCATTAAAAGGGACCTATTATACTCATTTCCAGCTCTCTATTTTTTTTTGGACTCCACTTGAGTAGCTTTGCATAATTCACAGTTCACAAAAACTCCTTATTTATCTTCTACTGGCTCTTTATGCAGCCCTTTAGCCTCTGTCTGAAACAGGCAGTTTTAGATTCCCCTCCCTTCTGCCCCCTTCCCTAAAAGCCCACTCTGTTCTGATTGGTCAGCTTCAGGAAGCTTTCTCCAGCTCTGGAGGCTACGTAAACAAACTATACTAGTCTGATTTCGATTCTTGTTCTCGTTCTTTACACAAGATACAAACTTCTCACATACATCCGTACTTGTTGGAGCTGAAATGTGATCCGAAATATGAGAGTGGACAGCACGAACATCCGGAGCAATAAAGATTACAGCAGGACGTCTCTGTTTGGTGACACTCATTATGTGCTTATTGTTTGACATCTTTATCCTATCTGTGTTCAGCTCTCTGTAGTTTTGTAGCTTCTGTGGTTTGAAGTTTAGTTTCTCTTTGCATTCCTGTTTGTACTTTTAGATATCTGCCTTATTTTACTGTTAGCTGATTGCTTTCAGCACATATCAGAGTCGTGTTAAGTTACTGCTGATGAAAACCAATGTTTCCTTTTTTTGCTGCTCAAAAGCTTTTAATGACTAAATAACAGGAGACTTTTATTGTGAAGAATTTACAGGAAATTGAATGTGTTTATCCACCGTTTTAGCAGAGCTTCGTTAGTGGCACTATTGTTCTGATAAAACCGGTCAACAGAACAAGATATGGAGATATTTGGAGCTGCTTGTTCAACGGATCAGTTAGAAATAATGTAGGAAGGAATAGCACAAGCAGAAACAGCCACAGAAACACTATAATATTAGTGGTGCTGATCAGTGAACTCCAAGGAGAGCAGTTGACACGCATGCTGCAGCGCTGCAGCAGATGACCATGTAAAGAAATCTGTCACGAGTTTATGTCAGCGAGGTTTGAAAGTAGAAAAAGCTGTTGGAAACCAAGCGTTCAGAGCAGTCTGAAGCCTGAGCTTTTTGCTCACAGGGATTACTTCTATGTACGTTTACCTCATTATTTGACACTTTGGCCATGTTCAATATGACCATCCGACATGTGACTGAAAATAAGGAAAAGCATAATAAGTCCCCTCTAAGAATCATCCTCTGACAGTCTGCTCAATAATTGTTGAGAAAAATGTAGGTAACAACATTTATCATTATCGATTAATCTGCAAAAAAATTACTTGGATCGTCAATATACAGTACAGACCAAAAGTTTGGACACACCTTCTCATTCAAAGAGTTTTCTTTATTTTCATGACTATGAAAATTGTAGATTCACACTGAAGGCATCAAAACTATGAATTAACACATGTGGAATTATATACTTAACAAAAAAGTGTGAAACAACTGAAAATATGTCTTATATTCTAGTTTCTTCAAAGTAGCCACCTTTTGCTTTGATTACTGCTTCGCACACTCTTGGCATTCTCTTGATGAGCTTCAAGAGGTAGTCACTTGAAATGGTCTTCCAACAGTCTTGAAGGAGTTCCCAGAGATGCTTAGCACTTGTTGGCCCTTTTGCCTTCACTCTGCGGTCCAGCTCACCCCAAACCATCTCGATTGGGTTCAGGTCCGGTGACTGTGGAGGCCAGGTCATCTGGCGCAGCACCCCATCACTCTCCTTCTTGGTCAAATAGCCCTTACACAGCCTGGCGGTGTGTTTGGGGTCATTGTCCTGTTGAAAAATAAATGATGGTCCAACTAAACGCAAACCGGATGGAATAGCATGCCGCTGCAAGATGCTGTGGTAGCCATGCTGGTTCAGTATGCCTTCAATTTGGAATAAATCCCCAACAGTGTCACCAGCAAAGCACCCCCACACCATCACACCTCCTCCTCCATGCTTCACGGTGGGAACCAGGCATGTAGGGTCCATCTGTTCACCTTTTCTGCGTCGCACAAAGACACGGTGGTTGGAACCAAAGATCTCAAATTTGGACTCATCAGACCAAAGCACAGATTTCCACTGGTTTAATGTCCATTCCTTGTGTTCTTTAGCCCAAACAAGTCTCTTCTGCTTGTTGCCTGTCCTTAGCAGTGGTTTCCTAGCAGCTATTCTACCATGAAGGCCTGATTCACACAGTCTCCTCTTAACAGTTGTTCTAGAGATGTGTCTGCTGCTAGAACTCTGTGTGGCATTGACCTGGTCTCTAATCTGAGCTGCTGTTAACCTGCGATGTCTGAGGCTGGTGACTCGGATGAACTTATCCTCCGCAGCAGAGGTGACTCTTGGTCTTCCTTTCCTGGGGCGGTCCTCATGTGAGCCAGTTTCTTTGTAGCGCTTGATGGTTTTTGCGACTGCACTTGGGGACACTTTCAAAGTTTTCCCAATTTTTCGGACTGACTGACCTTCAGTTCTTAAAGTAATGATGGCCACTCGTTTTTCTTTACTTAGCTGCTTTTTTCTTGCCATAATACAAATTCTAACAGTCTATTCAGTAGGACTATCAGCTGTGTATCCACCTGACTTCTGCACAACACAACTGATGGTCCCAACCCCATTTATAAGGCAAGAAATCCCACTTATTAAACCTGACAGGGCACACCTGTGAAGTGAAAACCATTTCAGGTGACTACCTCTTGAAGCTCATCAAGAGAATGCAGACTGTGTGCAAAGCAGTAATCAGAGCAAAAGGTGGCTACTTTGAAGAAACTAGAATATAAGGCGTATTTTCAGTTGTTTTACACTTTTTTGTTAAGTACATATTTCCACATGTGTTAATTCATAGTTTTGATGCCTTCAGTGTGAATCTACAATGTCAATAGTCATGAAAAGAAAGGAAACTCATTGAATGAGAAGGTGTGTCCAAACTTTTGGTCTGTACTGTATATAAAGTCAGAAAATAGCGAAAAACGTCTTTTATTTTTTCCAAAAGCTCAAGGTGACGTGTACAGATTGCTTTTTTTTTTGTCCGACCAACAGTTCAAAATGCAAACATATTCATTTTTCACTGAGATAAAACTGAAAAAAGCAGCAAATTTCAGGAGCTGGAAAACAAAGAATGTTTGACATTTTTGTTTGAAACATGAGAATAAAAATAGTTCCTGACTTATCAGCTCATTGAAAACTCAGCAGCCAGAATTTCAACTGGGACAAAGGAACATGATCACATTTTCTTTTCAGTTTGAAGCAGTTGCTTTTGTACCAGAGGAAAAGGGATCTAAATGACTGTAGTTCCTGCCCCCCAAAAAGTTCCCACTCTGCGAGTAGATCTTTCTGATGGTCCAGGAACTATTGTAAAAGAGTACTCCACTGATTTAGTGTTTCCACTCACAATGGACAGTTTAAGAAAAAATAATAAAAAGTGATGCAGCAGAACCAGAGATATCATCTTTTTCATTCCACACGTTTTTCTTTCCAGTCAAAATCTGGAATCTGTTGACCACATTACCCACAATACTACTTTTACGCATATGAACAAATGCTGTAGTGTAAAATCAATGGGGTTTCCCTAGTAGTTGACTTGACATCTTGTCTGTAAAGAGCGTGATGAATAGCGAGCAAAACAAAACTTAATTTGCTGATCTCTTTAATGTGGTTATGTACTAAAGCAAAAAAAATTAACCACACAGATTTTCACCATTCACTTTTCTAGAAGCGCATCCTGCCTTTCAAGCATGTTCAGTCTCTTTCTGTTTCTGCACATTTCCTTTATTAACTTTCATATTAAAAAGTTGCACAACAGCAAATTACAAAAAGGACAACATGATGACTGCAAAACCTCTGTCTCAAAAAGCAGAGCTGTTTATTTTATCATTGTTGGTCTTCAGGACTTAATAAACTGTTTGACTTTAGTTCAGGACTCTCTGTTTGTTCCCTAACAGGCGAAGGAGTTGAGACAGAAGGCCTTGTTGTACCGCAATCGAGCCTGGGGCACTAATTTCTCCAGAGATCACCTGAGCCAGCTGCTGTCTGAACACAACGCTCTGTGGGAGCCGTCAGACACCACAGACTCCGCTACAGATCCCACAACCCCCCGTCTGACCTGCGACCTCAGTCACAATCCAGACAGCCGCAGCTCTTCTTCTGTGGAGGCCCTGGACCTGGCCAGGTGAGAGAACATACGTCATCGTCATCATCTTAAAAGCTTTTCTGAGCTGATTCTGAATGAAATCAGGTTTGTTTATTTCTGTCTGTGTGTTTTGTTTGCAGCCGCTCCAGTAACTGCAGTAAGAGGTCTGTCGTGCCGTCAGGTGACATACAGCATACAAACAAAAACACACGAACAAATGCACAAACACCTCCGGGTCCTGCTGCTGAGAGGATTTTGGCCTGGGGAGGAGAGGAAGAAGAAGAAGAAAATACAGATGAGTAAGTTTCTCTCTTCAGATTCTGTCCCTTTATTGTTTAAGTATATAAAGATGTGAGTAAACTATGTAAATTAAAAGTTGAAGGTCAAAGGAGGACAAGGATGACTCAACTATTATGACTCATGTCAGTCAGAATTGTCACAGTTGCATTTTTTCTTTTGACTGTATCAGGACAAATTGTGGTTAGGGCTGCAACTAACAATTATTTCCACTGTTAATTAATCTGTCGATTATTTTTTCAATTAACCCATCAGTTGCTTGGTCTATAACTTGGTAACTTAAGGCCCACTTCTGATTGTTAAAAAAATTTCCGAGGACCACCCTCCCAAATAAATGAAAAAAAAAAACAATCAAACAAAGAAACAAAAAAAAATAAAACCTGACAAAAAAACTGGGCTGTAAATATGTGTTAGCCACCTGTCAGCTGTAATGAACAAAATAAATATTCTGTTTACCCTCAGTGAGACACCTGGGCTTGCTTCTGGGAAAAATATGATCAAGTTGTGGTTTGATAGGTGAGAGACTGACACGTAGAGTAGCATCCAAGTTGCTTTCAGTTTGCTCCTTGTCTTTGATTTTGTGACACTTTGTGTAAGAATGGAAAACCCTTATTCACACTAACAGGTGGTGTTGAAAAGCAACACAAATTTGATTTCTCGTTTTGACAGAGAACAATACTGACTGGCAGCCAGTCTCCAGAATGAATCAAAGTCAACATGTGTGAGCTGAAGTTCAAGCTGCTGTCTGCTGATAGTTCCATCAGTTCATTTTCCAACACAGTGGACACAGCCATGTCTTCTGAAGCAAGATCCAGCTAGCTGACTTACCTAATGATGTGTTGTGATTGGTGTGGTGATATTGAAATGTAACTGGTCATTTAAATTATGCATTTATATATATTGTTTTTATTTATGTAGATATAAAAATGACTAGCTTTGTAAACTTTGTAAAAAATAGTTTTAACTATTTGGCAGTCCCACTGCCTCCGCGGCCCACTAGATGGCGCTCTGAGGCCCACTGGTTGAGAATGGCTGGTCAAAACACAAAGTGACGTCCTCAAATGTCTTTTTTTTCAGTTACTGTCATAGAGAGTACTGTTTCTCCTCACATATATAAAAAGTCTCTTCCCACTCTGACATGATCATATATTAAAAAAAAAAAGCATGACATTTATTTTTTCCGTCACGCTAGCGATGTGGCCTTTATGTCTGTTAGTCAGTCCTCCACTTTGGTCCAGAATGAAATATCTAAACAACTATCAGATGGATTGCCATGAAATTTTGTTCAAACATTCATGTTTCCCAGAGGATGAATCTTACTGACTTTTGTGATTCTGTCACTTTTTGTCACCATGAGGTTGAAACTTGTAGTTTTGAGTGAAATGTCTTGACAAGTATGTGATGGATCGCCATAAAATTTGGTTCACACATTCATGTTCCCCTCAGGATGAATATTAATCACTGTGGTGTTCAACTTTTCATGTAGCTCCATCATCGGGTCAAAAATTCATTTTGTCCAATATCTGCAAATTCCTGCAAAACTAACGACACTCCCATCAGCCTCAGCTTTGTGTTTAGTGCTAATTAGCAAATGTTGACATGCAGTAAGATGGTGAACATCATGAACATTATACCAGCTAAACATCAGCATGTTAGCCTTTAGCACAAAGCGCCGCTGTGCCAAATAGCAGCTGGTGTGGCTGAAGACTCTTTGCCTAGTTTCTGTTCAAAAAGTCTGAAAGTGTGTCGTCCTACTGAACTCTGATTCTGCAGCCTCGCTGGCTCTCAGGAAGCACGCGTGTGTGTGTGTGTGTGTGTGTGTGTGTGTGTGGTGATAGTGATATTTGGCTTTGGACATGTTCACACGCTGACTGTTAGTAGGTTAAGGGGCTGGTATACGCCTACAGACGTGCCTGTCGGATGGTCAGATAGCTTTGGAAACCCCCTCCCTCAACTATAAATACATTTGATGTCTGACGTGGACGGACAACACAACATAAGAACGACTTGTGATCGACCATAAACGGAGCTTTACGATTGGCAGGTTTACCACAGAAAAGAGCCAGACAGCTGGTGAAATGTTGTTCCATCGACATAGTAACAGGAAGTCCAGCTGTGTCAGACCTCTGTAAATATTTGAGTCGGATTCAAATAAAGCTTTGGAATTTTTTTGAATTCGGGAAGGAAATACAGGGCCCCCCCTTGTGTAAACACGATTTTTATAAACACTCATTTGTTCATCTAATTAATAGACTAATCAATTATTAACGGTAGACAGCAGGACAGAGAGGCATGTTTTTAAGCTTGCAAAATGAGATGTGTCTGTTTGTTTGTAATTTATTTACTAAGGTGAGAATGCTTTGAGATATTTTTGCCTTAGAACTTGCAGCTTTTTAATAGAGTGAATGATTTTGTACTCATTTGCTGGTAATTTCTCATCTTAAGCCAGTGTCTACACCTGTTTTATTAATTGTGTTTTTTTTTTACTTTTCATTGTGATGTTGTTGCAGCAGTTTCCTTTATGAGAGAGACAATAAAAGTGGGAGTAACCTTTTAAAATGTGTGTGTGTGTGTGTGTGTGTGTGTGTGTGTGTGTGTGTGTGTGTGTGTGTGTGTGTGTGTGTGTGTGTGTGTGTGTGTGTGTGTGTGTGTGCAGGGAGGAGGGAAGGTTACCGACTCCCAGGCTGAAGACGCGACCAGTTCAGAGGACTCACCATGACGTCACCACACCTGCCACAGGTAAACACAAACACACACATCTTAGACCACAGCTGTGTGACCCGAGCAGCAGCTGCCACATCTTGAGGCTGAAATACCTTAAAAAGTAAAAAGAAAGTACCACCAACAGTCGCTAGATGCTCCAACTGACTCCCGTTCAAAAGACCTCAACTTCTCTAAGAAATACTAAGTCAATCATGTTTTTCATTGAGTCATTATAGTCTCAATCTTTAAATTCAGGCCCTCTAATAAGTGTGCTGGTGGTCATTTTGGAAGCTATTGCTCCTTTAATAAGATTTGAAGGCTGATATACAGTCTATGGTGTGATCTCTGACCTCTGTTTGTGTTCCAGGAGGTGCCATACTTGTGGGTAAGCTGAAGAGCTCTGATGAATCTCCGTCCAAACAGCAGGTGATTAAATAATATAATATAATATATATATATATATATATATATATATATATGTATATATATATAATATAATAACATGAAATAACATTTTCTGTCCTTCACATCATGTGATGATGCTGACGTCACTGTCTGTGTGTTCAGAGGTGTGGCTCGGCGGTTTCCGTGGCAGCGGGGGCAGACAACGCCGTTAACCTGCCTGTCACACGTAAGGAGGCGTGGCCAGAAAACAACTCCACCCGCCTCCACTCTTCTGGCCCCGCCCCCAACCACAACCCAGCCTCCAGTCCTCCCTCTAAACCAATCAGGACAAAGCAAACGCCTTCTTCCCCCGGAGCCCCGCCCCCGCTGGTCCCACCGCCACAGCACTGTATCCAAGGCACCCTGAGACACCCCGACTTCCAGCACAACGGTGAGCATCGGCACCGCCACTGCTATTGATAATGTATTGATTTAATGTAGGTTTTATAAAACAACCTACACATAACACACATCTCCACCGCTTCAGCTGGAAAACTAACAAACTGATAAATTGATACTGATATTGCTTTTGATTCTAGTCAGGTGACCTGGCTGCTTATTTTTATCTTCTGTTGATTTTTATTCATGTTCTTCGTACCCAAACGTCCCTCCAAGAAACCAAAAACTAAAGACATTTTGAACTTCAGAACTCTGGTTTTTGATCACAGGTGATGCACACTGAAAAATAAAACAACAACAAAAATTTAAACATTTGCGTTAAAAATCTGCAGCTTTGAAAGTTTCACCACAGTGTAGAAACAACAGTTTATGGGAAAACTGTCAAATTAATTACAACTTTCAACTCGTCTGTTTATAGACGAGCAACTATAGACCAAAATTCACTCAAATTTTATTAAAATATATTTTATTCGCCATTTTAAGGCCTCTCTTCTGTTATCTGGCTTGAAATTTGATGAACAATTTTTAAGCTATAAGAAGCCAAAATATCTGACTGTAAATGCTGTTTCATAAAGTATTTGTGTTACTATTTACCCGATCTATGTCAAATTAAATATAAATTAATTAAAATAATGACCAGAAGGGCTGAAACACTCAAAAATACCATCTGTCTGACACCTTGTTGGTTGTGATAGAATCAAATCACACATACAACAACACCAAATATTCACAAAACAACAACAACAAAGAAAAGACAACATAAACACACAGATTCATTCCAACGTGAGCAAAATAAAACAAAATGACACAAAAGGACTTGTCATTTGGACTTTTTGTCATGTTTCCTAAGCCGTTCAGTCCAAATTAAATGAGAGGTTTCAGATGTTTTCAGGTCAGTGTCTCTTCTTCACGTCCTTCTCATTTTCTTCTCATCCAGTTCCCTCAACAGATCAGATTTCATATATAACCTGGAAAAATGTCTGAGTGGCAGATTTAGCTATGTATTTGACAATATGACAAAACACAGTGTACATAGAGCTAAAACAATCTGTCATGTTTTCGATCAGTCAAATTAATTATGTGCTATTTTGATAATAGAGTCATTAATAAAGAATCACTGGTTCTGTCCTTTCTAATGTGAATATTTGCTGGTTTTCTTTGTCTTTTGTGGCTGTAAACTGAATATCTACTGTTGATCGGACAAAACGAGACATCTGCAGACGTTAGTTTGGTTCTGGAAACTTGTGCAAAAATTATTTAAAAGTTTATCTGAAGCTAATATGAAGCTTCAGCGTCCAAATGAGTCAAATCAAGTAGATATCTTTCAACGTTACAGTCTTTTTAGTGCCAAAGTCCCTCTTTTTGTTACTATACTTCCACCTGCAGCTCAACAGGGAAACAGTGTCCGAGGAAACACAAAGAGGGAATTTGATGCTAAAAAGACTGTAAATGTGTCAGATATCCACTTTATATGACTAACTCAGACTGCTGAAGCTGAATATAAGCTTCACAGAGACTTTTAAATGACTGTGTGGACACACTGTGGATTTTGGCCTCCATCACTTCCATTGAAAACACATTTGAAGGATCTTTAAATAGCCAGTGTGAACAGGAACTGTATAAATCCATAAATAATGGCAATAAAATGTTTTCTATTGTAGTGTAGTCTGCAGGGTAATAACTTCAAAAGTCTGAACCAGTAAAATAAAATAAGTAAATAATAAAAGCAGAAATGAACAAAAGCACACGCACACAAAAAAAACAAGAAGAAACTTCAAGTGTCAGACTTGAGATGAAGTTTCAAGGTTGCATGAATTTGTGCAAATGTTGTCTCTCTTTTTTATTATCAGATTAATGATGATTGCAGATTAGTCATTTTGTCTGTAAAATTTCATGAGAAATGATGGTTATCATTTTCCAGAGTTGAAGGTGACGTCTCCAGATGTCTTGATTTGTCTCATCAATAGTTCAAAACACAAAGATATTCAGTTTCACTTTCGTGTACGACAAAAAAAAAGCATCAGATTTTCACATTTGAGAAGCTGGAACCAGAATATATTTGTCAATTTGCTTAAAAAAATGACTAGAATATTAATTTAATTATCAAAATAGCTGCTGATTAAGTTTCTGTCAATCGATTATTTGACTAATCGTTGCAGCTCTATTGTGACAGAGAGTTTTAGCTCATGTGTGATTGTAGTTTATTGATCACATGGTGTGAATGATCATTTACGTTTCCTTTACCTCTTCAGGTGAGTTGGGTTTGAGATTCAGGGAGCTGCAGTGTTCAGGAGGAGGCTGCGGTTCTGATGAAGGTGAATCTTTTTAAAGAAATTATAAAATTAAAACACAATCTCACCTGTCTGTTATTCATTTTTAAAATCGGCTCTCCTGTTGCCTAGACGACCGTCTCTCGGTGATGTCGTGGCGTTCGGCAGCTTCCTGCTCCATGGCGTCCTCTGTCCTGGAGCGCGCTCAGAGGAGACGAGATAACTTCTGGGGGAAGAGATGACCCCCCCCCCAACCAGATCATTGCTGTCACCATGGAAACCAGCGTGTTGCTTGTAGAGTTTTTAGTTTGTGAATCATTGTTGTATAATAATGTATTTTCATAGAAGAAAGTGATTAATTTAAATAGTGAGAATCATGTGTTTTTATAGATGAACTGAAGGTTCTGGTAATTATTCTGCTGCTTTAGTTTTGTAATAGATGTTTTTTATGAATGTAGTAAATTATGTTGCTGCGATCAAAGTGATAAAAGTGACATGAACAATATCTCATTTTTGTTTTTATGTCATTAGAGATGGATAGAAATCATGCAAATTGTATGAGTCATACAAAGTTACCAAAAAATACAAAAATGTGAATGTGAACCAGTTTCTTTGAAGTCTTAATCACAAATCTTCTCTCTGTTGACGTTTCCCATTAAAAAAAAAAAAAAAAAATGTGGTTTTGTTGGTTTAAAAGGAGCAGAAGTTGAACCTTGAAATCTTCTTCAGCTGTTAAGTCAGCTGCAGTTTATGTGTTTCCTCCTGCAAGACTGACGTTTGACAAGCTCAGAAGAAATTTCCCCAGAAACTCTCAGCGCTGATGTTTTTTCCAGTCAGTGTCTGTTTGATCTTCCACTGGATATTTCCACATACGACTTTACCTCCGGTTTGGATCAGAAAATGTTTTTCAGAAATCTAAAACGCAAGCTGCAAACGTAACATCTCATGCTATGCTCAGCAGCTCAGCGGTAAAAACTGTTCGCGTCAGCCTCGTAGGAATTTCTGCTTCTTAGCAATAAAGTCCAAATTAAAGGAATAGTTTGACATTTTGGGAAATACAGTATGTGTATTTTCTTTCTTGCCAAGAGTAAAATTCAAGGATTCAAAGGTTTATTTGACACATAAACAATGTGTAGTGAAGAATTAGAAGGAAAAAAAGAGATAAAAAGTTATAAATTTATGTAAAAATGTACATATGTCACAATTTTAAGGCAAACCATACAATAAAACATGGTGTACATGGTTGAGTGCAAATATACAAATGTGCAGGGCAATGCAAAGCAACACAAATGATGAGAAGATTGATACCACATTCATGTCTAACTCACTCAGGAAGTTGGGAATTCACAACAAAATTCCAGAAAATATACATATATTTTTCCCACACCTGTCTATAAATAAACATCCTCTCTGTACATTGCGGCCGAGGTGAAATCACGTCAGAACAAACATATCTTGTCCTCTGGACTGGAAGGCGAATTACCCAGCAAACACTCAGCCTATATGCACTATAGAAACAGAACACATACATCATCAGCCAGGCGTGAACTGCAGGTGAACTGGCCGAGTGTAATTTCCCATTATAACAATATAAGGCCAGAGCAAACAATGTAAACCTCAGTGGGTGTAGCCTCCTATAATATCATCATTACCGCATATGTGAATATCCTGCTCTGAAATTTCATCAGAGGAAATCTCAAAGGAGTTATTCCTTTGTTGTAAGAGTTCAAAAGCAAATCCAGAAATGGTCATACATGCCTATTATGTTGTGTTTTATGTCTTTAATTCCATTTTTTGTTTGTTTCTGTTGTCCTCAAATGTTTATTTTCTGGATTTTTTTGACCTACTTGGCATCGAAAAAAGCTCTCCGAGTCATTCTGCAGGTTTCATGATCTTGAAATGCAAAAGGAATCGAAGCCTGTTATCTCACCTTCAGTCTCAGAGGGATTCGTCACACACAAACAGAAAAGTGATTCCTGGCTTCACACCAGGAAAATCTCTTTTTACACATTTTTCAGATCTGGTTACATGGATTTTTTTTTGGGGGGGGGGGGGGGGGGGGGGGAAGAGACAGACTTACAGAGACTTCAGGAAAAATATCTGAGCTGGATTAAGTTAGTCACAGTTAAAGGCTAATGAATAGAAGTATGTTTTAAGATGACGCTTGAAAATCTCAGTAGTGGGGGAGAATCAGATGGTGGGGGCAATAGAGAAAGCCCCTTCCCCATAACACTTTGAGTTCTGTAACGTAAGAGGGGGCAAATCCATTTAACCGCTTGTAAACAAACAACAGAATTTTAAAATCAGTTCTGTAGCGAACAGGTAGCCAGTGCAGAGAGGCAACAACGAGTGTGATATGTTCCCTCTTTTTTGACCTTATCAAAACTCTTGTTGCTGCATTTTGAACTAGTTGGAGTCCTGATAAACAAGACTGTGTGATACCAAAATATAATGAGTCACAATAATTAAAGCGTGAAGATATGAAGGCATGGATGACTTTATAAATATGGATAAAAGTCTTTTTATTGGCTGAAAAAGAAAACATTTTGACTTGTTTTGTTATGTTGCATCTTTCTCGTTGTATATATTTTGCATCAAATATTGTTTTAATTATTGGCACCTTCGTTTGGATTTACAATGTGTATCTGCATATATTTTTTAACAATTTCCTGCTTAGAAAAAAGTCAAAAAAATGTAAGTCTAAAGAAGTTTTAAGTCAAAGTTTTAGCTAATTTGGATGGTGAAACCTGTTTTTACAAGATGTTACTTCCAAGCTACATTCAACTTACACTAAATAGTTTTTTTTAAAAAAAATCAAACAGAACCTTTTGATTTTTTTTTCTCAATTTGATTTGGTGGGTAAAAATAGTTTTGGGATGTGTATACACTATACTTGAATACATTTTCGAGATATTTGTACTTTACAAATATCTGTATATGAATGGACAGAGGAGAGCATTTGAGCATAAGTGATGTCATAAATATTGAAAAAAGTTCATAATCATGGATTTTGTCACCCCTGTTGTTAATTTTTGTTCCTTGTTTTACTTGAATTTGGGGGATAATCATGCTCTCAGCTTCAGTTTCAGCTTTAGCTACAGTTCCCATAATACTTTGGGGGATGCAAACAAGAAGTATTACATTGTGGGTTACAATTTAAGCCCGTTTTTTAAGCTTATATTTATTTGCAATTTGGTGAATTGGCGCCATTAAATGTGGGCTGAATTAGCTATTAGCATTTTCTGTTTGCAGTGTTTGTGATTTCTTGGACCCTCCCTCATTTCCTCCAATTCGTACATTGAAATGTATCAATTTATAGTGACAAATCTAAAATGATTTCTCACATTACTTCTCAGATGATTCATGATGATTATTTTTGTTAAATGAAGGAGAAAAACAGTTTCCTGGTTCACTGAGAGGGCAACAGATTGAATTCTGAATTCCGGTCACATTGAATATTTAATTTTTTTTAACTAAAAGCCTGACAGCCTGCAGATTTCTGATACCAAATGCATCAAATTACTTGTTCATCATAGTTTCATATCACTCTGGGTGCAAGAAAAAGTTCCTGAATTATTTCCCAAACATCTTCTGAGCATGCTCAGCGGAGAGTTTTGTGATTCAAAAAGAATTTCACAGAGATGTAAAATCTTACAAACTTCCAGCAGTGCATTTCTTAGTCGCTACCGCTCACATCCGCCTGTGAATGTGGTCATTTCCCCTTCATTGTTAACTGGGTGTTCCACTTTAGTTTGCTTCTTCCTCAATCTGTACATGTTGCAACATTACATGATGTAGAAATGATTGAATTTGATGAGATAAAGGAACCAATTCATTTTTTTACTGAACTAAAAGCAGCAGAAGCAGCAGTTTGATCAGAATATGCTGCTACAAGAGTAATTGTTTCCTGTCATTAGTCACAATCTGCAGGAAACGAGTACGTATGACCATTCAAAATGAGATTTCTTTCAGAATGAGTGATTCTAATGGGGGGGGTTTACGTGAGGCATTTTGATTCAGTTTGAGCTGACTGGGAATAAAAAGCTTCAAATAAATACATGAAATTTTAATTAAAAGTTCATAAAAGTCAGAAGGAAGTCTGCAGGTCAATTTTTGTGGTGAAGTCATCCATTCTATTATCAGTCTCCCAGGGGTACACACACCCACCTCTAACACAATAAATGAAAAATAAACAGAAAAATGACACAACCACTTGATCCTTCACAGCTGGAAAAAAATGCCAGGAAAATACTGACAGGGAAATACTAATGTCAGAAAGCTTGGATACAACAGAGACTTTTTATTCTCTATTTATAAGCTTCCCTTGGGGGGATATTATCTGCAGACACAGAGAGATATGCAGTTGTATATCCTGATAAAGTCCGCTGTTACATAACTGCCCTGCATTTGCTTATTTCTGTCTGATATTAACTGCTAAATGTCGAAGAATTTCTAACTAAAGTCAGAGATCTACAATTTTGATATGATGTTGCTTTCAGGCTAGTTAATTAAAATGGTGCAATTGTGTTTTTTTTCAACTAAGACTGTAATTATATTTCTGCAAAGATGCACATTTGGATCCATGCAGATAAGGGTTTTAAACATTTTTAGGAAATATGCTTTTTCACTTTCTTTTAGAGAGTTAGCTAAGAACATTGACACCATGCTAATGTATGTATGGAAAATATTAAAATGAAGCCGGGAGTTCGGTTAGTTTTTCTCAAAAACCTGGCAGGGGAAACAGCTAGCAATTTAAAAAATATGCCTACCAGCACCTTTAAAGCCAACAAATTCATGCTGTTTGGATTAAACAAACAAGATACAACATGTTAACTGGGAGCTAGGACAGAGCCGGGCTAGCTGTTTCCCCATATTTCCAGTCTTTATTCTAAGCTAAGCTAGGCTAGCATAAAGCTCAATACTTAGCACACATGAGAGAGGTATCAATCTTCTCATCTCACTCTTGGCAAGAAAGCAAATAAGAGTATTTCCTCAAATGCCAAACTATTGCTCCTATTCTGTCGTTAAGAGGTAAAATCTCCACACAAGACAAACATCAGCAGGGAAGAGATTACTTACAGAGCACATATGTTTTTGTGTAGAAAATATATTAACATTGGATTTCAGGAAAAGAAGTTGTAAGTGTTCCTGGAGCCAGCATCATCTAGGGGCCCTTAGAGGAACTGCAATTTCACATGTTTCACTGGATTTAACATTCACCTTGATATTTGTAAGTAATGCACTTAAAAGACGATGAGAATTTATTAGTATTTCATATGAAAAAAACGGCTCCATTTGCAGCTGTGTACAGTATAACAAAGTTGCTTCCTCTTTATCACAAGACCTCTCCTCTTGAAGCATTACAGTACACATTATTATAATTATCTGAAGAGCCCTGTATTTAACAGATGATTACATAATTTGCTGGCTCTAAGTGTTTAATTGTTGTGTCATATGACACAAATTAATCTACTATCATCAACTGGTTGGACGAGTTTTTCTATTTTTGTCTCAGGGAAGTTTATTTAACAGTGTGGACTTCCAGTTCATAATCCACCAGGGTGTACACAAACACACACACACACACACACACACACATAAAAATGAGGAAATGATGTCACTGGAGAAGAACTATTAAAATGTGCTTTTAGCAGAGTGATGACAAACATTATTAATGTCGTCACACTTTGACCAAATTAATTTCCTCTTTTTGTAAGTGTGTGACGGTAAACAGTGAAGTAACAGATTGCACCAGCTCAGCACTGACCTGTGTGTGTGTGTGTGTGTATGTGTGTTGGGGTTTTTTGGATGGTTACCTGTCCTATATTTCTGCAGAGGGGGCGGAGGGTTGATCTGTATAAAGAGACGAGGCAGAGAGACGTCTTCACAACAGCATCCACTAACAGGTGGGAACACACAGAGAGAAGATTCACCTTAATCTGATTATTACTTATTATTATTATTATTATTATCATTATTTGTCATATTTAACCATCTGTTTCTGTGTTGCAGGTGAAAACACTTCTCCTCAAGCTTAAAGGATAAAGATAAATTCATCTACTTGAATGATGAAGGTCTCCGCACTCGTCTCCTTCCCCCGTTCAACCGCTGCCATGCTCATCCTGCTGCCGCTGCTTCTGGTTGGCTGGGCCGAGCAGGCAGCGGCGGTCCCTGTGAATCAGGCACTCAGTGCACCGCTGCAAGACCCCGAGACATACCAGGCTGTCCGTGAAGTGTCACAACACGTGAGTATTTTCGGCATTTAACACTTTAATTCCAACTCAAAAATCTGTCTTAAATCTCAAAATTCTTTCAAATTCAGCCCTTAATCTTATTCTGTAACTTCTAGCCGATGCCTCATGTTTGTCTCCCCATGAAGTACATCTGGTTTAAACATGATGCTAATAAGTCTTTCTGTGTCTTCAGGCTCAGAGTATGCAGACGGAGGGCATGACCAACACCAGACTAATTCCCAAAGTAAGCATAATCCCGGTTACTGCAAGAAAAGATGTCATTTTCTTATTGTAATATATATTTTGAGGACATTTGTTTCTGAACATTCTCGCGGAATTACTTTTTTATTGACAGAAATTTCCAAAGTTATGTCCAACAATAACGTTCTCATAAAAGAACAAACAAACAAAAAAAAAAGTTAAAACATTTCAAAGTAATGTTCTTGGAAGCTGAGCGGGTGTTAGTCCTTCTGATCTCTGACCTCTGACCTACTTTAGGACCACCTGAAAATCTGCTGCCTCCATGCCAACATCCTGGACTTTTACCTGAACAACATCCTGCCTCACCATGACAACCAGCATGCCAGCATGCACCGCCTGAGGACTGACCTCACCCGTGTCAGCGAGGATCTGCAGACTCAAGGCTGCGTGAGTGTTTTAACTGAGTTGTTTGTTAAATGACATCTTGATTGTTAAAGGAATAGCTCAACATCTTGGGAAATTTGCTAATTCACTTTCTTGCCATGAGTTTGATAACAATCTCATAGCTACAACCAATAGCCAGTCAGCTTAGCTTGGCATAAAGACTGGAAGCAGGGGAAACAGCCAGCAGCTAGCCGTAGCTTCAAAATTACCATACAGTCATGTAGCATCAATTTTCTTATCTAACTCTTGGCAAGAAATCCTCCAAAAATCTAACTATTCCTTTAAGATTCATATAGCAGGTAAATTAACTCAGCTAATTAGTTTTTGAGCATCTTTACAAGTCTGTTGTTGAGCCTAAAAATCTAATAAATATACAAACGTACAAGTACATTTCCTAAATACTGCCAATCCATCCTAAGAATATGAGGTATTCAGAGGTAAATATGCAGTGTTTGCAGCATGTATATATGTGGTGGCGGTGTGGTTGATCTTAAAATCGATAACGACTCTCTGTGGTTTCGCTACGAGAAAGCAAACAAACATGCAGCACACACAGAGAGGACGAGATGAAAAAGATAACAGTTGCCAACCTACAATACCTGTCTGTCTCTACAGAAAGTGGCTCACTACCGCGACCATCAACACGCTGTGGAGTTTCGCAGGAAGCTCAAGGTAAGATTTTAAAAACTGAAGCTCTGAGTGACACCATACTCTGTCTATGGCTCTTAGCTTCAAACTGGTTGGTTCCTGTAGACGTAAATCGTTAAAAACACCTTACAAATATATTTAACTTATTTGTAGGATCAATTAATTGTTGTTGTTGGTCTTTTCATGAAAAATACAGAATATCACCAGACTTATCTTTTAAATTGACCGAAGGTATTATGTGTGCTTTTATTGTTAATAATGTGTCACTATGTGTTTCAGATGGAGGGCCAGCAAGGCATAATCAAAGCAGTGGGAGAGATCGACATCCTGTTCACCTACCTGCAGGACTTCTGTGTTCAGCCGTAAAACGACAACGCAGCTGCTGCACACTGATGCCTCTACTGTTTCTACTGAATGCGGATGCTTTTCTATTGATCATATTTATCACCTTTTATACCAATAACTTTTATACTTTTATTTATTGATCTATTTAATTAGAGAACATATTTAACATTTTAAAAAATATATTAAAATACAATATTTATATTGATGTTTGATTGAGTCAGTTATAGATCTATTTTTTGATCAAAATGTTTTAATACCTGAGCTGGAATGACTCTGGTGTTGATCCTGTTGCCATGTTACTGTATGGCAGATTATTATGGAGGGTGTTACAGTATTTAAATGTCTCAGACTGTTGTGTGTTACAGGATTTACTTGAAAATAAATAAATTTGGTTCTAATATAAGTTTGTGTGTAAAGTTCTTTGTAGCTACTTGCTAGTTTCAAGCTAGCAATTTAGTGAATAAGGTAACACCATTAAAACTTAAGAAATGTCTTAGCTAGTCATTGTAGCATTACGAGGTGTAACATAATCTCCAAAAATAACAGTTTTAGGGCCAAAAAGCAAAATAAACTCTCTTTTACTCCTTAGTCTAAATAGGTATAATAGGTAGATATTAGCACGCTAATGTTAGCTTTGGCAGTTGGTTCATTCAGCTAGCTTAGCAACAGTTCCACCTGCAGTTAGCGATATTTTTTTCTCCCAGGATAGTGAAGTCATAGCTTGCCCTACTCTGCTTCTGATTGGCTTACCCTATATTCTTAACCCAACCCTAACCAATCCCACTTCCCATACCTAAACCTGACCAACTCAACCAATGAAGGCAACAGGTAGTAGCCAATCAGAGACAGAGTTGGGTGGGTCATGGCTTTGCCATCCTGGGAAAAAAAAATTGGCCTGCAGTTAGTAGCTATAAATATTTAGTAACAACCAATTTCGTACAGTAAGAACTAGTTTGTGTGGTTTCAATTTAGTGATGTGTAAATCTCCAGTCAATAAAGACTTATATATTATAACTAGGCTAAACTTACAAAAAGCTGGAGTTCACTGTTTTCCAATGCAGGCAGTGTGGATGGTGATCATCTGTGATCATCCGTCTCCTTCACATCATTTTGAGTCAACAGATTTATCATTTCCGTAAGTTGGGGGTAACTTTTGCTGCAATGCAATGTGTCGTCATCCGACAAGTTGTGCGTTGGCCAGCCATATACATTGTAACATGAACGCTTTATTTCTGCTGTTTACTTCATGATTGTTGTGACGAAAGGTAAAATAATTGTCACTGTGATAACTGTTTAGAGTTATAATGCTGTCTTTGAGTACTACAAACCACTGTGCAGCAGATCTGTTACTCAGACTGAAGCAACACACATGGCTAGATAAACCTTCTACAGGGTCCAGGGGCAAGAGTTTGTTGTTAGACCCCTGCTATAGATGGTAGAACCGATTAGTTGATTGACAGAGAATTAAATGGCAACAATTTTGCTATTGATTAATCATTTAAGTCATTGTTTAAAGGCAAAAATTCTCTGGTAGCAGCTTCTCAAATATGAATATTTGCTAGTTTTCACAGTTCTCCATGACAGTAAACTCAACATCTTTGTGTTGGTCAGACAAAACTTGGGCATCAGGGAATAATGATTAGCATTTTTCACAATTTTTTTGCTTTTTTTTTTTACAATGAACCACTGAATCCATCAAGAAAACAGTAGTTGGTTGCAGCCTTACAGTACTGAATAACGGAATAATGGAATAATACGATCTGTCCCTTAGTTGTCTGTGTGCAGTTTGATAGACGAATATATAAAAACACAACCTTACAAAAAATTAGCTCAATAAAAACTTAAACTATTCTAAGTCTTCAAACTAGATTTTGACACAGAGTCCCTCTTCAAGACCAGGCCCACAAAATGGAGAATGGTGGACCTGTCAGAGCTCAAATTGGACTTCCCTGCCGCACATTTATTACTAATTTTCGATCAATCAGATTACATAGACTCAAATGATATGGAGCAGTTGCGGTTGGCAACACGTCCCCACCAACGTAGCCCACTGTGTTGTTTTTTTCACTCTGAATCTACACTTCCATGCGACCTTTCGTGACTGAAGTTGCAAGTACATAATCTATCTTTAAGTTTTAGGTGTTGTTTGGTGAGGCAGGAGTAAGGGGATCCCCCCCCACCCCCCGAAACACAAACACACACACACACATACACTGAATGATTTTAATATTAAATTGGTGCAGAACTCTGCAGAAACCACAAGTAGACGAGACCTACTTACCTACTTTCACTGGTGTAGGTTTGGTTTCAGCTCCATGTGTAGCCTACGTCTGTGTATACACAGAATGAGTGTGTATATGTGTGTGTGTGTGTGTTGGGGGTGGGGAGGCTTTATATATGTTTGTCTTTAATGCCACACATTTAACTGTGAATAAAAATGCATTATGTTGTTTTTAATTATTTAATTACAGCTGAAACAAAAACTTCATCTGATCGTCAGTGGAGCTGTATATCAACCCCTTGAATCAGTGCTCCTTGCCATTTGGCCACTGAGCTGCTTGTTGGGCTGGTGCTGCTGTTCAGTTTATTTGCTGTTGTTCATACTCTGTGCTGCTGGTAGCACTTTGATCCAGCTCTGTTTACCATTCATGTAACTTGTAGGTAATTTTCAGGAAGCCTTGTAGGGGTTCTCTGCCATTTTCCTTTTTCTCCTCTTTTGTGGTTATCCAGGGAGCTTAGCATTATCTTTCTTTCCAATTCTGTAGACCAAGTGAGACTTTATTTTCTAGTTAATGTTGGGTTTTTGTTTGTTGTTTTGGCCTTGGAGACCCTAACACCTTATTTGCTTCCTTTTCTGCTGCTATTTCAGTCAGTTTATCACTGTTAATCATCTTTTTTTGTTCATAAATGGTATTCCTTGTTGCACTTTGAAAGTGTTTCAGCAGCCTCATTCGCCAAGGGTTTTCAGTAAACTGGTTATGTTACTCCCTGTGTTCCCCTAGACATTAGAGGTGGTAACATGCAAGTAGTTAAATAGTTTAATTCTTTTCTCCAGTTAAAACTCTTAATTCAAACTGTGGTTCCAGTCTCTCCAACATGTGGATTAGCTGTAGGTTTTTAAACTGTTATCAGACTAAATAAACAGTTTGAAGACATCACAAATCAAATCAATCAAATGTAATTACATGTAATTACATTAAATGTAATAACCCTAACCCTAGGGTTAATCATATAGGCCTAGCCTAATTCTTGATATTATAATTGCATTTATAATTTCAATGTAATAGAACTTCTATCAGGCTAAAAACATATTGTGCATAGGCCTATTCTTTTACTGAATGTGGACATTAAGCATTTTAATAATGCTTATTTTTCTAAACAAAGCGTGGTTTTGATGGTACAGACTTTATCTTGAATTATGTAACTGTAGCAGCTGAGCATGGTGTGGTCAGTGCAGGTTAACTTCACCATTCACATTACTGTCATGGTTCTTTCACGGTCTGGCTCTATGCTCTTAGTTGCCATCATCCACCAGTCCACCAGATTCCGTCAGACTTTTCTTCCACTGTTGCAGATTATATTTAAGGGCCCCTTGAGATGCTGTTGCTTGCTACATTGACTCTCATAGTAACTGAGTGCAAAAGTGAACTGAAATGTAGAGCAACAGTTGTCTTTCAGTCCAATTTATGTTGTCACGTGCAGCCTTAATATGCAGTTTATGTTTCTGGTCTATATGGTAAAGGTCCCTAGATTGGCAATGCAATGCTGAAGTTTATTTGCTGTGTTTGCTCAGTGTGACTTGTTCACTTATTTAAGTTATATTTATGTAATTCCAAGACAGTTAATGAATGATGGTCTATATACGAAGAGGATAGTGCATGATTATATGGTAGACTCTTATTTAACTCATGGATGAAGTTCTGTTTTTTATTTTGCCCTCAGCCCAGAGCAGCTATTGCCTTTTGGGTTTTTTTTCTTGTTTTTCCCAGACTGCTTTTCTCTCCACAACTTCCCTGCATTCAGTCTCGTTAGCCTTGCTCTGCTCCCTGTGTCCTCCCCAGCCAATCAGCTCAGCCTGCCCCTGTGTTTTGCCACCTGTTCCTTGTTGTTTCATTAGTTCAGTTTACATAAGTCCTGGTTTTCAGTTTGGTTTTTCTTGGATCCCTTGGTTCTGTATTGCTCAGTTTTGCTCTGCTCTGTTCCATCTGGTTTTGTTTTGT